>NC_092784.1:60518537-60566684 GCF_047496795.1 Chiloscyllium punctatum
TGTCTCAGTGTGTGTGTGTGTGTGTCTCAGTGTGTGTGTGTGTGTGTGTCTCAGTGTGTGTGTGTGTGTCTCAGTGAGAGAGTGTGTGTGTGTGTCTCAGTGAGTGTGTGTGTGTGTCTCAGTGTGTGTGTGTGTGTGTCTCAGTGAGTGTGTGTGTGTGTCTCAGTGAGAGAGTGTGTGTGCGTCTAAGTGAGAGAGTGTGTGTGTGTGTCTCAGTGAGTGTGTGTGTCTCAGTGAGAGAGTGTGTGTGTCTCAGTGTGTGTGTGTGTGTCTCAGTGAGAGAGTGTGTGTGTGTCTCAGTGAGTGTGTGTGTGTGTCTCAGTGAGTGTGTGTGTGTGCGTCTCAGTGAGAGAGTGTGTGTGTCTCAGTGTGTGTGTGTGTGTCTCAGTGAGAGAGTGTGTGTGTGTCTCAGTGTGTGTGTGTGTGTCTCAGTGGGAGAGTGTGTGTGTGTCTCAGTGAGAGAGTGTGTGTGTGTCTCAGTGAGAGAGAGTGTGTGTGTGTCTCAGTGAGAGAGAGTGTGTGTGTGTGTCTCAGTGTGTGTGTGTCTCAGTGAGAGAGAGTGTGTGTGTGTGTGTGTCTCAGTGAGTGTGTGTGTCTCAGTGAGTGTGTGTGTCTCAGTGAGTGTGTGTGTGTGTGTCTCAGTGTGTGTGTGTGTGTCTCAGTGAGAGAGAGTGTGTGTGTGTCTCAGTGAGAGAGAGTGTGTGTGTGTCTCAGTGAGAGAGAGTGTGTGTGTGTCTCAGTGAGAGTGTGTGTTTGTCTCAGTGAGAGAGTGTGTGTGTGTGTCTCAGTGTGTGTGTGTCTCAGTGAGAGAGAGTGTGTGTGTGTGTGTGTGTCTCAGTGAGAGTGTGTGTGTGTGTCTCAGTGAGAGTGTGTGTGTGTCTCAGTGAGTGTGTGTGTGTGTCTCAGTGAGTGAGTGTGTGTGTGTCTCAGTGAGTGTGTGTGTGTCTCAGTGTGTGTGTGTGTGTGTCTCAGTGAGTGTGTGTGTGTGTGTCTCAGTGAGTGTGTGTGTGTGTGACTCAGTGAGTGTGTGTGTATGTGTGTCTCAGTGTGTGTGTGTGTGTGTCTCAGTGAGTGTGTGTGTGTGTGTGTGTCAGTGAGAGAGTGTGTGTGTGTGTCAGTGAGAGTGTGTGTTTGTCTCAGTGAGAGAGTGTGTGTGTGTGTCTCAGTGAGAGAGAGTGTGTGTGTGTGTCTCAGTGTGTGTGTGTCTCAGTGAGAGAGTGTGTGTGTGTGTGTGTGTGTCTCAGTGAGAGTGTGTGTGTGTGTCTCAGTGAGAGTGTGTGTGTGTGTCTCAGTGAGAGTGTGTGTGTGTGTCTCAGTGAGAGAGTGTGTGTGTGTGTCTCAGTGAGAGAGTGTGTGTGTGTGTCTCAGTGAGAGAGTGTGTGTGTGTCTCAGTGTGTGTGTGTGTGTGTGTGTCTCAGTGTGTGTGTGTGTGTCTCAGTGAGTGTGTGTGTGTGTCTCAGTGTGTGTGTGTGTGTGTGTCTCAGTGAGTGTGTGTGTGTGTGTCTCAGTGAGTGTGTGTGTGTCTCAGTGTGTGTGTGTGTGTCAGTGAGAGAGTGTGTGTGTGTGTCAGTGAGAGAGTGTGTGTGTGTCTCAGTGTGTGTGTGTCTCAGTGAGAGAGAGAGTGTGTGTGTGTGTGTGTGTGTGTCAGTGAGAGTGTGTGTGTGTGTCTCAGTGAGAGAGTGTGTGTGTGTGTGTCTCAGTGAGAGAGTGTGCGTGTGTGTCTCAGTGAGAGTGTGTGTGTGTCTCACTGTGTGTGTGTGTGTGTGTCTCAGTGAGAGAGTGTGTGTGTGTGTCTCAGTGACAGAGTGTGTGTGTGTGTGTCTCAGTGAGAGAGAGTGTGTGTGTGTGTGTCTCAGTGAGAGAGTGTGTGTGTGTGTCTCAGTGAGAGAGAGAGTGTGTGTGTGTGTCTCAGTGAGAGAGTGTGTGTGCGTGTCTCAGTGAGAGAGTGTTTGTGTGTGTCTCAGTGAGAGAGAGTGTGTGTGTGTGTGTCTCAGTGAGAGAGTGTGTGTGCGTGTCTCAGTGAGAGAGAGAGTGTGTGTGTGTCTCAGTGAGAGAGTGTGTGTGCGTGTCTCAGTGAGAGAGAGTGTGTGTGCGTGTCTCAGTGAGAGAGTGTGTGTGCGTGTCTCAGTGAGAGAGTGTGTGTGCGTGTCTCAGTGAGAGAGAGTGTGTGTGTGTGTCTCAGTGAGAGAGTGTGTGTGCGTGTCTCAGTGAGAGAGTGTGCGTGCGTGTCTCAGTGAGAGTGTGTGTGTGTGTGTCTCAGTGAGAGAGAGTGTGTGTGTGTGTGTCTCAGTGAGTGTGTGTGTGTGTGTCTCAGTGAGTGTGTGTGTGTGTGTCTCAGTGAGTGTGTGTGTGTGTGTCTCAGTGAGAGTGAGTGTGTGTGTGTCTCTGTGTGTGTGTGTGTGTGTGTCTCAGTGAGAGAGTGTGTGTGTGTGTGTGTCTCAGTGAGAGAGTGTGTGTGTGTGTGTGTGTGTGTCTCAGTGAGAGTGTGTGTGTGTGTCTGTCTCAGTGAGAGTGAGTGTGTGTGTGTCTCAGTGAGAGAGAGTGTGTGTGTGTGTGTGTCTCAGTGAGAGAGTGTGTGTGTGTCTCAGTGAGTGTGTGTGTGTCTCAGTGAGAGAGTGTGTCTGTGTCTCAGTGAGAGTGTGTGTGTGTGTGTGTGTGTCTCAGTGAGAGAGTGAGTGTGTGTGTGTGTGTGTCTCAGTGAGAGAGTGTGTGTGTGTGTGTCTCAGTGAGAGAGTGTGTGTGTGTGTGTCTCAGTGAGTGTGTGTGTGTGTGTGTCTCAGTGAGAGAGTGTGTGTGTGTCTCAGTGAGAGAGTGTGTCTGTGTCTCAGTGAGAGTGTGTGTCTCAGTGAGAGAGTGAGTGTGTGTGTGTGTGTGTGTCTCAGTGAGAGTGTGTGTGTGTGTCTGTCTCAGTGAGAGAGAGTGTGTGTGTGTCTCAGTGAGAGTGAGAGTGTGTGTGTGTCTCAGTGAGAGTGTGTGTGTGTGTCTCAGTGAGAGAGAGTGTGTGTGTCTCAGTGAGAGTGTGTGTGTGTGTCTCAGTGAGAGAGTGTGTGTGTGTCTCAGTGAGAGTGTGTGTGTGTGTCTCAGTGAGAGAGAGTGTGTGTGTGTCTCAGTGAGAGAGTGTGTGTGTGTCTCAGTGAGAGTGAGTGTGTGTGTGTGTCTCAGTGAGAGTGTGTGTGTGTGTCTCAGTGAGAGTGTGTGTGTGTGTCTCAGTGAGAGTGTGTGTGTGTGTCTCAGTGAGAGAGTGTGTGTGTGTCTCAGTGAGAGAGAGTGTGTGTGTGTGTCTCAGTGAGAGAGTGTGTGTGTGTCTCAGTGAGAGAGTGTGTGTGTGTCTCAGTGAGAGTGTGTGTGTGTGTCTCAGTGAGAGTGTGTGTGTGTGTCTCAGTGAGAGTGTGTGTGTGTGTCTCAGTGAGAGAGTGTGTGTGTGTCTCAGTGAGAGAGAGTGTGTCTGTGTCTCAGTGAGAGAGTGTGTCTGTGTCTCAGTGAGAGAGAGTGTGTGTGTGTGTGTCTCAGTGAGAGTGTGTGTGTGTGTGTGTCTCAGTGAGAGAGTGTGTGTGTGTGTCTCAGTGAGAGAGAGTGTGTGTGTGTGTGTCTCAGTGAGAGTGTGTGTGTGTCTCAGTGAGAGTGTGTGTGTGTCTCAGTGAGAGTGTGTGTGTGTGTGTCTCAGTGAGAGAGTGTGTGTGTCTCAGTGAGAGTGTGTGTGTGTCTCAGTGAGAGTGTGTGTGTGTGTGTCAGTGAGAGTGTGTGTGTGTCTCAGTTAGAGAGTGTGTGTGTGTCTCAGTGAGAGAGTGTGTGTGTGTGTGCGTGTCTCAGTGAGAGTGTGTGTGTGTGTGTGTCTCAGTGAGAGAGTGTGTGTGTGTGTCTCAGTGAGAGAGAGAGTGTGTGTGTGTCTCAGTGAGAGAGAGTGTGTGTGTGTCTCAGTGAGAGAGAGTGTGTGTGTGTGTCTCAGTGAGAGAGTGTGTGTGTGTGTCTCAGTGAGAGAGTGTGTGTGTGTGTCTCAGTGAGAGAGTGTGTGTGTGTGTCTCAGTGAGAGAGAGTGTGTGTGTGTCTCAGTGAGAGAGAGTGTGTGTGTGTCTCAGTGAGAGAGAGAGAGAGTGTGTGTGTCTCAGTGAGAGAGTGTGTGTGTCTCAGTGAGAGAGAGAGAGTGTGTGTGTCTCAGTGAGAGAGTGTGTGTGTGTGTGTCTCAGTGAGAGAGTGTGTGTGTGTGTGTCTCAGTGAGAGAGTGTGTGTGTGTGTCTCAGTGAGAGAGTGTGTGTGTGTGTGTCTCAGTGAGAGAGAGTGTGTGTGTGTCTCAGTGAGAGAGAGAGAGAGTGTGTGTGTCTCAGTGAGAGAGAGAGAGAGTGTGTGTGTCTCAGTGAGAGAGTGTGTGTGTCTCAGTGAGAGAGAGAGAGTGTGTGTGTCTCAGTGAGAGAGAGAGAGTGTGTGTGTCTCAGTGAGAGAGTGTGTGTGTGTCTCAGTGAGAGAGTGTGTGTGTGTCTCAGTGAGAGAGTGTGTGTGTGTGTGTCTCAGTGAGAGAGTGTGTGTGTGTGTGTCTCAGTGAGAGAGTGTGTGTGTGTGTGTCTCAGTGAGAGAGTGTGTGTGTGTGTCTCAGTGAGAGAGTGTGTGTGTGTGTGTCTCAGTGAGAGAGAGTGTGTGTGTGTCTCAGTGAGAGAGAGTGTGTGTGTCACAGTGAGAGTGTGTGTCACAGTGAGAGAGTGTGTGTGTGTGTCTCAGTGAGAGAGAGAGAGAGTGTGTGTGTCTCAGTGAGAGAGTGTGTGTGTCTCAGTGAGAGAGAGAGTGTGTGTGTGTCTCAGTGAGAGAGTGTGTGTGTGTCTCAGTGAGAGAGTGTGTGTGTGTGTGTGTCTCAGTGAGAGAGTGTGTGTGTGTGTGTCTCAGTGAGAGAGTGTGTGTGTGTGTCTCAGTGAGAGAGTGTGTGTGTGTGTCTCAGTGAGAGAGTGTGTGTGTGTGTGTCTCAGTGAGAGAGAGTGTGTGTGTGTCTCAGTGAGAGAGAGTGTGTGTGTGTGTGTGTGTGTCTCAGTGAGAGAGTGAGTGTGTGTGTGTCTCAGTGAGAGAGTGTGTGTGTGTCTCAGTGAGAGAGTGTGTGTGTGTGTGTCTCAGTGAGAGAGTGTGTGTGTGTGTGTCTCAGTGAGAGAGTGTGTGTGTGTGTGTCTCAGTGAGAGAGAGTGTGTGTGTGTCTCAGTGAGAGAGAGTGTGTGTGTCACAGTGAGAGTGTGTGTCACAGTGAGAGAGTGTGTGTGTGTGTCTCAGTGAGAGAGAGAGAGTGTGTGTGTCTCAGTGAGAGAGTGTGTGTGTCTCAGTGAGAGAGAGAGTGTGTGTGTGTCTCAGTGAGAGAGTGTGTGTGTGTCTCAGTGAGAGAGAGTGTGTGTGTGTCTCAGTGAGAGAGAGTGTGTGTGTGTCTCAGTGAGAGAGTGTGTGTGTGTCTCAGTGAGAGAGTGTGTGTGTGTCTCAGTGAGAGAGAGTGTGTGTGTGTCTCAGTGAGAGAGTGTGTGTGTGTGTGTGTCTCAGTGAGAGAGTGTGTGTGTCTCAGTGAGAGAGTGTGTGTGTCTCAGTGAGAGAGTGTGTGTGTCTCAGTGAGAGAGTGTGTGTGTGTGTCTCAGAGAGAGTGTGTGTGTGTGTCTCAGTGAGAGAGAGTGTGTGTGTGTGTGTCTCAGTGAGAGAGAGTGTGTGTGTGTGTCTCAGTGAGAGTGTGTGTGTGTGTCTCAGTGAGAGTGTGTGTGTGTCTCAGTGAGAGAGTGTGTGTGTGTGTGTCTCTGAGAGTGTGTGTGTCTCAGAGAGAGAGTGTGTGTGTGTGTGTCTCAGTGAGTGAGAGAGTGTGTGTGTTTGTGTCTCAGTGAGAGAGAGTGTGTGTCTCAGAGAGAGAATGTGTGTGTGTGTGTCTCAGTGAGAGAGAGTGTGTGTGTGTGTCTCAGTGAGAGAGTGTGTGTGTCTCAGTGAGAGAGAGTGTGTGTGTGTGTCTCAGTGAGAGAGTGTGTGTGTGTGTGTGTGTGTCTCAGTGAGAGAGAGTCCGTGATCTCTGATTCCCTTGTCTCTGTCCGTCCCCCTGGCAGGGTGATCTCCACACTCTCTCTCTCTCTCTCTGTCTCTGGTTGGTTGCTGCACTGTATAAATGAGACCGAAAGGAGGGTCACTGTGAGTATTGAAGATCTGCAGCCTTGGACAGCACATCCCCTCAGTGTTCTCCCTCACTCTGTGACCATGCACTCAGGCCTGGGGTTAGTAACCTGCCTCCTCTTCTCCCTCACTGTCAGCACCCTACAGAAAGGTAAGGAACACCAGGGTTAAACCGGAGACAAGCCTCGATCACAGCCTGGGATAACACTGCAGTGGGATGGTATTGGGATAAGTCGGGATTCACTCTGTCAGCGTGGGAATGTGTCTCAGTGTGGGTGCGCCTCGGTGTCTGTGAGTGTGAGAGAGAGAGAGACAGTGTGTGTTAGAGAGAGAGACAGTGTGTGTTAGAGAGAGAGACAGTGTGTGTTAGAGAGAGAGAGAGACAGTGTGTGTTAGAGAGAGAGAGAGACAGTGTGTGTTAGAGAGAGAGACAGTGTGTGTTAGAGAGAGAGACAGTGTGTGTCAGAGAGAGAGTCAGTGTGTGTTAGAGAGAGAGAGACAGTGTGTGTTAGAGAGAGAGAGAGACAGTGTGTGTTAGAGAGAGAGAGAGACAGTGTGTGTTAGAGAGAGAGAGAGACAGTGTGTGTCAGCGAGAGAGAGAGACAGTGTGTTAGAGAGAGAGAGAGACAGTGTGTTAGAGAGAGAGAGTCAGTGTGTGTTAGAGAGAGAGAGACAGTGTGTGTTAGAGAGAGAGAGAGACAGTGTGTGTTAGAGAGAGAGAGAGACAGTGTGTGTTAGAGAGAGAGAGAGACAGTGTGTGTCAGCGAGAGAGAGAGACAGTGTGTGTCAGCGAGAGAGAGAGACAGTGTGTGTCAGCGAGAGAGAGAGACAGTGTGTGTCAGCGAGAGAGAGAGACAGTGTGTCAGCGAGAGAGAGAGACAGTGTGTGTCAGCGAGAGAGAGAGACAGTGTGTGTCAGCGAGAGAGAGAGACAGTGTGTCAGCGAGAGAGAGAGACAGTGTGTGTCAGCGAGAGAGAGAGACAGTGTGTGTTAGAGAGAGAGAGACAGTGTGTGTTAGAGAGAGAGAGACAGTGTGTGTTAGAGAGAGAGAGACAGTGTGTGTTAGAGAGAGAGAGACAGTGTGTGTTAGAGAGAGAGAGACAGTGTGTGTTAGAGAGAGAGAGAGACAGTGTGTGTTAGAGAGAGAGACAGTGTGTGTTAGAGAGAGAGACAGTGTGTGTTAGAGAGAGAGACAGTGTGTGTTAGAGAGAGAGACAGTGTGTGTTAGAGAGAGAGACAGACAGTGTATGTAAGAGAGAGAGAGAGAGACAGTGTGTGTCAGAGAGAGAGAGAGAGACAGTGTGTGTAAGAGAGAGAGAGAGAGAGACAGTGTGTGTTAGAGAGAGAGACAGTGTGTTAGAGAGAGAGACAGTGTGTGTTAGAGAGA
Source organism: Chiloscyllium punctatum (assembly GCF_047496795.1). Classification (NCBI taxonomy): domain Eukaryota; kingdom Metazoa; phylum Chordata; class Chondrichthyes; order Orectolobiformes; family Hemiscylliidae; genus Chiloscyllium; species Chiloscyllium punctatum. Next base: position 60,526,033 of record NC_092784.1, read on the forward strand.
GAGACAGACAGTGTATGTAAGAGAGAGAGAGAGAGACAGTGTGTGTTAGAGACAGAGAGAGAGAGACAGTGTGTTAGAGACAGAGAGACAGTGTGTGTAAGAGAGAGAGAGAGAGAGACAGTGTGTGTTAGAGAGAGAGACAGTGTGTTAGAGAGAGAGAGAGACAGTGTGTGTCGGAGAGAGAGAGAGAGACTGTGTGTGTTAGAGAGAGACAGTGTGTGTTAGAGAGAGAGACAGTGTGTGTTAGAGAGAGAGACAGTGTGTGTTAGAGAGAGAGACAGTGTGTGTTAGAGAGAGAGAGAGAGACAGTGTGTGTTAGAGAGAGAGACAGTGTGTGTTAGAGAGAGAAACAGTGTGTGTTAGAGAGAGAGAGAGAGACTGTGTGTGTTAGAGAGAGAGACTGTGTGTGTTAGAGAGAGAGACAGTGTGTGTTAGAGAGAGAGACAGTGTGTGTTAGAGAGAGAGACAGTGTGTTAGAGAGAGAGAGAGAGAGACTGTGTGTGTTAGAGAGAGAGACTGTGTGTTAGAGAGAGAGAGAGAGACTGTGTGTGTTAGAGAGAGAGACTGTGTGTGTTAGAGAGAGAGACTGTGTGTGTTAGAGAGAGAGACTGTGTGTGTTAGAGAGAGAGACTGTGTGTGTTAGAGAGAGAGACTGTGTGTGTTAGAGAGAGAGACTGTGTGTGTTAGAGAGAGAGACTGTGTGTGTTAGAGAGAGAGACTGTGTGTGTTAGAGAGAGAGACTGTGTGTGTTAGAGAGAGAGACTGTGTGTGTTAGAGAGAGAGACTGTGTGTGTTAGAGAGAGAGACTGTGTGTGTTAGAGAGAGAGACTGTGTGTGTTAGAGAGAGAGACTGTGTGTGTTAGAGAGAGAGACTGTGTGTGTTAGAGAGAGAGACTGTGTGTGTTAGAGAGAGAGACTGTGTGTGTTAGAGAGAGAGACTGTGTGTGTTAGAGAGAGAGACTGTGTGTGTTAGAGAGAGAGACTGTGTGTGTTAGAGAGAGAGACTGTGTGTGTTAGAGAGAGAGACAGTGTGTGTTAGAGAGAGAGAGAGACAGTGTATGTAAGAGAGAGAGAGAGACAGTGTGTGTTATAGAGAGAGAGACAGTGTGTGTTAGAGAGAGAGTGGGACAGTGTGTGTTAGAGAGAGAGTGGGACAGTGTGTGTTAGAGAGAGAGAGACAGTGTGTGTCAGCGAGAGAGAGACAGTGTGTGTCAGCGAGAGAGAGACAGTGTGTGTTAGAGAGAGAGAGACAGTGTGTGTTAGAGAGAGAGAGAGAGACAGTGTGTTAGAGAGAGAGAGAGAGAGACAGTGTGTTAGAGAGAGAGAGAGACAGTGTATGTAAGAGAGAGAGACTGTGTGTTAGAGAGAGAGAGAGACAGTGTGTGTTAGAGAGAGAGAGACAGTGTGTGTTAGAGAGAGAGAGACAGTGTGTGTTAGAGAGAGAGAGACAGTGTGTGTTAGAGAGAGAGAGACAGTGTGTGTTAGAGAGAGAGAGACAGTGTGTGTTAGAGAGAGAGAGACAGTGTGTGTTAGAGAGAGAGAGACAGTGTGTGTTAGAGAGAGAGAGACAGTGTGTGTTAGAGAGAGAGAGACAGTGTGTGTTAGAGAGAGAGAGACAGTGTGTGTTAGAGAGAGAGAGACTGTGTGTGTTAGAGAGAGAGAGACTGTGTGTGTTAGAGAGAGTGAGACAGTGTGTGTTAGAAAGAGAGACTGTTAGAGAGAGAGAGACAGTGTGTGTTAGAGAGAGAGACTGTGTGTTAGAGAGAGAGAGACAGTGTGTGTTAGAGAGAGAGAGAGAGAGACAGTGTGTTAGAGAGAGAGACAGTGTGTGTCAGCGAGAGAGAGACAGTGTGTGTCAGCGAGAGAGAGACAGTGTGTGTTAGAGAGAGAGAGAGAGACAGTGTGTTAGAGAGAGAGAGAGACAGTGTATGTAAGAGAGAGAGAGAGACAGTGTGTGTTATAGAGAGAGAGACAGTGTGTGTTAGAGAGAGAGTGGGACAGTGTGTGTTAGAGAGAGAGTGGGACAGTGTGTGTTAGAGAGAGAGTGGGACAGTGTGTGTTAGAGAGAGAGAGACAGTGTGTGTTAGAGAGAGAGTGGGACAGTGTGTGTTAGAGAGAGAGAGAGAGACAGTGTGTTAGAGAGAGAGAGAGAGACAGTGTGTTAGAGAGAGAGAGAGACAGTGTATGTAAGAGAGAGAGAGAGACAGTGTGTGTTATAGAGAGAGAGACAGTGTGTGTTAGAGAGAGAGACAGTGTGTGTCAGAGAGAGAGACAGTGTGTGTCAGAGAGAGAGACAGTGTGTGTCAGAGAGAGAGACAGTGTGTGTCAGAGAGAGAGACAGTGTGTGTCAGAGAGAGAGACAGTGTGTGTCAGAGAGAGAGACAGTGTGTGTCAGAGAGAGAGACAGTGTGTGTCAGAGAGAGAGACAGTGTGTGTCAGAGAGAGAGACAGTGTGTGTCAGAGAGAGAGACAGTGTGTGTCAGAGAGAGAGACAGTGTGTGTCAGAGAGAGAGACAGTGTGTGTCAGAGAGAGAGAGAGAGACAGACAGTGTGTGTCAGAGAGAGAGAGAGAGACAGACAGTGTGTGTCAGAGAGAGAGAGAGAGACAGACAGTGTGTGTCAGAGAGAGAGAGAGAGACAGACAGTGTGTGTCAGAGAGAGAGAGAGAGACAGACAGTGTGTCAGAGAGAGAGAGAGAGACAGACAGTGTGTTAGAGAGAGAGAGACAGACAGTGTGTTAGAGAGAGAGAGACAGACAGTGTGTTAGAGAGAGAGAGACAGACAGTGTGTTAGAGAGAGAGACAGTGTGTTAGAGAGAGAGAGAGAGAGAGACAGTGTGTTAGAGAGAGAGAGACAGTGTGTGTTAGAGAGAGAGAGAGAGAGACAGTGTGTGTTAGAGAGAGAGAGAGAGAGACAGTGTGTCAGCGAGAGAGAGACAGACAGTGTGTTAGAGAGAGACAGACAGTGTGTTAGAGAGAGAGAGAGAGAGACAGTGTGTGTTAGAGAGAGAGAGAGAGAGACAGTGTGTCAGCGAGAGAGAGACAGTGTGTCAGCGAGAGAGAGACAGACAGTGTGTTAGAGAGAGACAGACAGTGTGTTAGAGAGAGAGAGAGAGAGAGAGACAGTGTGTGTCAGCGAGAGAGAGAGAGACAGTGTGCGTCAGCGAGAGAGAGAGAGACAGTGTGTGTCAGCGAGAGAGAGACAGTGTGTGTTAGAGAGAGACAGACAGTGTGTGTTAGAGAGAGAGAGAGAGACAGTGTGTGTCAGCGAGAGAGAGACAGTGTGTGTCAGCGAGAGAGAGACAGTGTGTGTTAGAGAGAGAGAGACAGTGTGTGTTAGAGAGAGAGAGAGAGACAGTGTGTTAGAGAGAGAGAGAGACAGTGTATGTAAGAGAGAGAGACTGTGTGTTAGAGAGAGAGAGAGACAGTGTGTGTTAGAGAGAGAGAGACAGTGTGTGTTAGAGAGAGAGAGACAGTGTGTGTTAGAGAGAGAGAGACAGTGTGTGTTAGAGAGAGAGAGACAGTGTGTGTTAGAGAGAGAGAGACAGTGTGTGTTAGAGAGAGAGAGACTGTGTGTGTTAGAGAGAGAGAGACAGTGTGTGTTGGAGAGAGAGACAGTGTGTGTTGGAGAGAGAGACAGTGTGTGTTGGAGAGAGAGACAGTGTGTGTTGGAGAGAGAGACAGTGTGTGTTGGAGAGAGAGACAGTGTGTGTTGGAGAGAGAGACAGTGTGTGTTGGAGAGAGAGACAGTGTGTGTTGGAGAGAGAGACAGTGTGTGTTGGAGAGAGAGACAGTGTGTGTTGGAGAGAGAGACAGTGTGTGTTAGAGAGAGAGAGATGGAGGGAGAGACAGTGTGTGTCAGAGAGAGAGAGAGAGAGACTGTGTGTGTTAGAGAGAGAGAGACAGTGTGTGTCAGAGAGAGAGAGAGACAGTGTGTGTTAGAGAGAGAGAGACAGTGTGTGTCAGAGAGAGAGAGAGACAGTGTGTGTCAGAGAGAGAGAGAGACAGTGTGTGTCAGAGAGAGAGAGAGAGAGACAGTGTGTCAGCGAGAGAGAGACAGTGTGTCAGCGAGAGAGAGAGACAGTGTGTTAGCGAGAGAGAGAGACAGTGTGTTAGAGAGAGAGAGAGAGACAGTGTGTTAGAGAGAGAGAGAGAGACAGTGTGTTAGAGAGAGAGAGAGAGACAGTGTGTCAGCGAGAGAGAGACAGTGTGTCAGCGAGAGAGAGAGACAGTGTGTGTCAGAGAGAGAGAGAGACAGTGTGTGTCAGAGAGAGAGAGAGACAGTGTGTGTCAGAGAGAGAGAGAGACAGTGTGTTAGAGAGAGAGAGACAGTGTGTTAGAGAGAGAGAGACAGTGTGTTAGAGAGAGAGAGACAGTGTGTTAGAGAGAGAGAGACAGTGTGTTAGAGAGAGAGAGACAGTGTGTTAGAGAGAGAGAGACAGTGTGTTAGAGAGAGAGAGACAGTGTGTTAGAGAGAGAGAGACAGTGTGTTAGAGAGAGAGAGACAGTGTGTTAGAGAGAGAGAGACAGTGTGTTAGAGAGAGAGAGACAGTGTGTTAGAGAGAGAGAGACAGTGTGTGTCAGAGAGAGAGAGACAGTGTGTGTTAGAGAGAGAGAGAGAGACAGTGTGTGTTAGAGAGAGAGAGACAGTGTGTGTCAGAGAGAGAGGGAGAGACAGTGTGTGTTAGAGAGAGAGAGAGACAGTGTGTGAAAGAGAGAGAGAGACAGTGTGTGTTAGAGAGACAGTGTGTGTTAGAGAGACAGTGTGTGTTAGAGAGACAGTGTGTGTCAGCGAGAGAGACAGTGTGTGTCAGCGAGAGAGACAGTGTGTGTTAGAGAGAGAGAGAGACAGTGTGTTAGAGAGAGAGAGAGACAGTGTGTTAGAGAGGGAGACAGTGTGTGTCAGCGAGAGAGAGAGACAGTGTGTTAGAGAGAGAGAGACAGTGTGTTAGAGAGAGAGAGACAGTGTGTGTTAGGAAGAGAGAGAGAGAGACAGTGTGTGTTAGAGAGAGAGAGAGAGACAGTGTGTGTTAGAGAGAGAGAGAGACAGTGTGTTAGAGAGAGAGAGAGACAGTGTGTTAGAGAGGGAGACAGTGTGTGTCAGCGAGAGAGAGAGACAGTGTGTTAGAGAGAGACAGTGTGTTAGAGAGAGAGAGACAGTGTGTTAGAGAGAGAGAGACAGTGTGTGTTAGAAAGAGAGAGAGAGAGACAGTGTGTGTTAGAGTGAGAGAGACTGTGTGTGTTAGAGAGAGGGAGAGAGACAGTGTGTGTCAGAGAGAGACAGTGTGTGTCAGAGAGAGACAGTGTGTGTCAGAGAGAGACAGTGTGTGTCGGAGAGAGAGACAGTGTGTGTCAGAGAGAGACAGTGTGTGTCAGAGAGAGACAGTGTGTGTCAGAGAGAGACAGTGTGTGTCAGAGAGAGACAGTGTGTGTCAGCGAGAGAGAGAGACAGTGTGTCAGCGAGAGAGAGAGACAGTGTGTTAGAGAGAGAGAGACAGTGTGTTAGAGAGAGAGACAGTGTGTGTTAGAGAGAGAGAGAGACAGTGTGTGTTAGAGAGAGAGAGAGAGACAGTGTGTGTCAGAGAGAGACAGTGTGTGTCAGAGAGAGACAGTGTGTGTCAGAGAGAGACAGTGTGTGTCGGAGAGAGAGACAGTGTGTGTCGGAGAGAGAGACAGTGTGTGTCAGCGAGAGAGAGAGACAGTGTGTCAGCGAGAGAGAGAGACAGTGTGTCAGCGAGAGAGAGAGACAGTGTGTCAGCGAGAGAGAGACAGTGTGTTAGAGAGAGAGAGACAGTGTGTTAGAGAGAGAGAGACAGTGTGTTAGAGAGAGAGAGACAGTGTGTTAGAGAGAGAGAGACAGTGTGTTAGAGAGAGAGAGACAGTGTGTTAGAGAGAGAGAGACAGTGTGTTAGAGAGAGAGAGAGAGAGAGACAGTGTGTTAGAGAGAGAGAGACAGTGTGTTAGAGAGAGAGAGACAGTGTGTGTTAGAGAGAGAGAGAGACAGTGTGTGTCAGCGAGAGAGAGAGACAGTGTGTCAGCGAGAGAGAGAGACAGTGTGTCAGCGAGAGAGAGAGACAGTGTGTCAGCGAGAGAGAGAGACAGTGTGTCAGCGAGAGAGAGAGACAGTGTGTTAGAGAGAGAGAGACAGTGTGTTAGAGAGAGAGAGACAGTGTGTTAGAGAGAGAGAGAGAGAGAGACAGTGTGTTAGAGAGAGAGAGACAGTGTGTTAGAGAGAGAGAGACAGTGTGTGTTAGAGAGAGAGAGAGACAGTGTGTGTTAGAGAGAGAGAGAGAGACAGTGTGTGTTAGAGAGAGAGAGAGAGAGAGACAGTGTGTGTCAGAGAGAGAGAGACAGTGTGTGTCAGAGAGAGAGAGACAGTGTGTGTTAGAGAGAGAGAGACAGTGTGTGTTAGAGAGAGAGGGAGAGACAGTGTGTGTTAGAGAGAGAGAGACAGTGTGTTAGAGAGAGAGACAGTGTGTGTTAGAGAGAGAGAGACTGTGTGTGTTAGAGAGAGAGAGAGACAGTGTGTTAGAGAGAGAGAGAGAGACAGTGTGTGTCAGCGAGAGAGAGAGACAGTGTGTTAGAGAGAGAGAGACAGTGTGTGTTAGAGAGAGAGAGAGAGACAGTGTGTGTTAGAGAGAGAGAGAGAGACAGTGTGTGTCAGAGAGAGAGAGACAGTGTGTGTCAGAGAGAGAGAGACAGTGTGTGTCAGAGAGAGAGAGACAGTGTGTGTTAGAGAGAGAGAGACAGTGTGTGTTAGAGAGAGAGAGAGAGACAGTGTGTGTCAGAGAGAGAGGGAGAGACAGTGTGTGTTAGAGAGAGAGAGACAGTGTGTTAGAGAGAGAGACAGTGTGTGTTAGAGAGAGAGAGACAGTGTGGGTTAGAGAGGGAGAGACAGTGTGTTATAGAGAGAGAGACAGTGTGTGTTAGAGAGAGAGAGACAGTGTGTGTTAGAGAGAGAGAGACAGTGTGTGTTAGAGAGAGAGAGACAGTGTGTGTTAGAGAGAGAGAGACAGTGTGTTAGAGAGAGAGAGAGAGACAGTGTGTGTCAGCGAGAGAGAGAGACAGTGTGTTAGAGAGAGAGAGACAGTGTGTGTTAGAGAGAGAGAGAGAGACAGTGTGTGTTAGAGAGAGAGAGAGAGACAGTGTGTGTCAGAGAGAGAGAGACAGTGTGTGTCAGAGAGAGAGAGACAGTGTGTGTCAGAGAGAGAGAGACAGTGTGTGTTAGAGAGAGAGAGACAGTGTGTGTTAGAGAGAGAGAGAGAGACAGTGTGTGTCAGAGAGAGAGGGAGAGACAGTGTGTGTTAGAGAGAGAGAGACAGTGTGTTAGAGAGAGAGACAGTGTGTGTTAGAGAGAGAGAGACAGTGTGGGTTAGAGAGGGAGAGACAGTGTGTTATAGAGAGAGAGACAGTGTGTGTTAGAGAGAGAGAGACAGTGTGTGTTAGAGAGAGAGAGACAGTGTGTGTTAGAGAGAGAGAGACAGTGTGTGTTAGAGAGAGAGAGACAGTGTGTTATAGAGAGAGAGACAGTGTGTGTTAGAGAGGGAGAGAGAGACAGTGTGTGTCAGAGAGAGAGACAGTGTGTGTCAGAGAGAGAGACAGTGTGTGTCAGAGAGAGAGACAGTGTGTGTCAGAGAGAGAGACAGTGTGTGTCAGAGAGAGAGAGACAGTGTGTCAGGAGAGAGAGACAGTGTGTGTAAGAGAGAGAGAGAGACAGTGTGTGTCAGAGAGAGAGACAGTGTGTGTCAGAGAGAGAGAGAGAGAGACAGTGTGTTAGAGAGAGAGAGAGAGACAGTGTGTTAGAGAGAGAGAGAGAGAGACAGTGTGTTAGAGAGAGAGAGAGAGAGAGACAGTGTGTTAGAGAGAGAGAGAGAGAGACAGTGTGTTAGAGAGAGAGAGAGAGAGACAGTGTGTTAGAGAGAGAGAGAGAGAGAGACAGTGTGTTAGAGAGAGAGAGAGAGAGAGACAGTGTGTTAGAGAGAGAGAGAGAGAGACAGTGTGTTAGAGAGAGAGAGAGAGAGACAGTGTGTTAGAGAGAGAGAGACAGTGTGTGTTAGAGAGAGAGAGAGACAGTGTGTGTCAGCGAGAGAGAGAGAGACAGTGTGTGTCAGCGAGAGAGAGAGAGACAGTGTGTTAGAGCGAGAGAGAGAGACAGTGTGTTAGAGAGAGAGAGAGAGACAGTGTGTTAGAGAGAGAGAGAGACAGTGTGTTAGAGAGAGAGAGAGAGTGTGTTAGAGAGAGAGACAGTGTGTGTTAGAGAGAGAGACAGTGTGTGTTAGAGAGAGAGACAGTGTGTGTTAGAGAGAGAGACAGTGTGTGTTAGAGAGAGAGACAGTGTGTGTCAGAGAGAGAGAGAGAGACAGTGTGTGTTAGAGAGAGAGAGACAGTGCGTGTCAGAGAGAGAGACAGTGTGTGTCAGAGAGAGAGAGACAGTGTGTGTCAGAGAGAGAGAGAGAGACAGTGTGTGTCAGAGAGAGAGAGAGAGACAGTGTGTGTCAGAGAGAGAGGGAGAGACAGTGTGTGTTAGAGAGAGAGACAGTGTGTGTTAGAGAGAGAGAGACTGTGTGTGTGTTAGAGAGAGAGAGAGACAGTGTGTTAGAGAGAGAGAGAGAGAGACAGTGTGTTAGAGAGGGAGACAGTGTGTGTCAGCGAGAGAGAGAGACAGTGTGTTAGAGAGAGAGAGACAGTGTGTGTTAGAGAGATAGACAGTGTGGGTTAGAGAGAGAGAGACAGTGTGGGTTAGAGAGAGAGAGACAGTGTGGGTTAGAGAGAGAGAGACAGTGTGTGTTAGAGAGAGAGAGAGACAGTGTGTGTTAGAGAGAGAGAGAGACAGTGTGTGTTAGAGAGAGAGAGAAACAGTGTGTGTTAGAGAGAGAGAGACAGTGTGTGTCAGAGAGGGAGAGACAGTGTGTGTCAGAGAGAGAGACAGTGTGTGTTAGAGAGAGAGAGAGAGAGACAGTGTGTTAGAGAGAGACAGAGAGACAGTGTGTTAGAGAGAGAGAGAGAGAGACAGTGTGTGTTAGAGAGAGAGAGACAGTGTGTGTTAGAGAGAGAGAGAGACAGTGTGTGTTAGAGAGAGAGAGAGAGACAGTGTGTGTTAGAGAGAGAGAGAGAGACAGTGTGTGTCAGCGAGAGAGAGAGACAGTGTGTGTCAGCGAGAGAGAGAGACAGTGTGTGTCAGCGAGAGAGAGACAGTGTGTGTCAGCGAGAGAGAGAGACAGTGTGTGTCAGCGAGAGAGAGAGACAGTGTGTGTCAGCGAGAGAGAGAGACAGTGTGTTAGAGAGAGAGAGAGACTGTGTGTTAGAGAGAGAGAGAGACAGTGTGTTAGAGAGAGAGAGAGACTGTGTGTTAGAGAGAGAGACAGTGTGTGTTAGAGAGAGAGACAGTGTGTGTTAGAGAGAGAGACAGTGTGTGTTAGAGAGAGAGACAGTGTGTGTTAGAGAGAGAGACAGTGTGTGTTAGAGAGAGAGACAGTGTGTCAGCGAGAGAGAGAGACAGTGTGTCAGCGAGAGAGAGAGACAGTGTGTCAGCGAGAGAGAGAGAGACAGTGTGTTAGAGAGAGAGAGAGAGACAGTGTGTTAGAGAGAGAGAGAGAGACAGTGTGTTAGAGAGAGAGAGACAGTGTGTTAGAGAGAGAGAGACAGTGTGTTAGAGAGAGAGAGACAGTGTGTGTTAGAGAGAGAGAGACAGTGTGTGTTAGAGAGAGAGAGACAGTGTGTGTTAGAGAGAGAGACAGTGTGTGTTAGAGAGGGAGAGACAGTGTGTGTCAGAGAGAGAGAGAGAGACAGTGTGTGTTAGAGAGAGAGAGACAGTGTGTGTTAGAGAGAGAGAGACAGTGTGTGTTAGAGAGAGAGAGACAGTGTGTGTTAGAGAGAGAGAGACAGTGTGTGTTAGAGAGAGAGAGACAGTGTGTTAGAGAGAGAGAGAGACAGTGTGTTAGAGAGAGAGAGAGACAGTGTGTGTTAGAGAGAGAGACAGTGTGTGTTAGAGAGAGAGAGAGACTGTGTGTTAGAGAGAGAGAGACTGTGTGTTAGAGAGAGAGAGACTGTGTGTTAGAGAGAGAGAGACAGTGTGTTAGAGAGAGAGAGAGAGACAGTGTGTTAGAGAGAGAGAGAGACAGTGTGTTAGAGAGAGAGAGAGACAGTGTGTGTTAGAGAGAGAGACAGTGTGTGTTAGAGAGAGAGAGAGACTGTGTGTTAGAGAGAGAGAGAGACAGTGTGTTAGAGAGAGAGAGACAGTGTGTTAGAGAGAGAGAGAGAGACAGTGTGTTAGAGAGAGAGAGAGACAGTGTGTTAGAGAGAGAGAGAGACAGTGTGTGTCAGCGAGAGAGAGACAGTGTGTGTTAGAGTGAGAGACAGTGTGTTAGAGAGAGAGAGAGACAGTGTATGTAATAGAGAGAGAGAGAGACAGTGTGTGTCAGAGAGGGAGAGAGAGAGACTGTGTGTCAGAGAGGGAGAGAGAGAGACAGTGTGTGTCAGAGAGAGAGAGAGAGAGAGAGAGAGGGAGAGACAGTGTGTGTTAGAGAGAGAGAGAGAGAGACAGTGTGTGTTAGAGAGAGAGAGACAGTGTGTGTTAGAGAGAGAGAGACAGTGTGTGTTAGAGAGAGAGAGACAGTGTGTGTTAGAGAGAGAGAGACAGTGTGTGTTAGAGAGAGAGAGACTGTGTGTGTTAGAGAGAGTGAGACAGTGTGTGTTAGAAAGAGAGACTGTTAGAGAGAGAGAGACAGTGTGTGTTAGAGAGAGAGACTGTGTGTTAGAGAGAGAGAGACAGTGTGTGTTAGAAAGAGAGAGAGAGAGACTGTGTGTGTTAGAGAGAGGGAGAGAGACAGTGTGTGTCAGAGAGAGAGAGAGAGAGACAGTGTGTGTCAGAGAGAGAGACAGTGTGTGTTGGAGAGAGAGACAGTGTGTGTTGGAGAGAGAGACAGTGTGTGTTGGAGAGAGAGACAGTGTGTGTCAGAGAGGGAGAGACAGTGTGTGTCAGAGAGAGAGAGAGAGAGACTGTGTTAGAGAGAGAGAGAGAGAGACAGTGTGTGTTGGAGAGAGAGAGAGACAGTGTGTGTTGGAGAGAGAGAGAGACAGTGTGTGTCAGAGAGAGAGAGACAGTGTGTGTCAGAGAGAGAGAGACAGTGTGTTAGAGAGAGAGAGACAGTGTGTGTCAGAGAGAGAGAGAGACAGTGTGTGTCAGAGAGAGAGAGAGACAGTGTGTGTCAGAGAGAGAGAGACAGTGTGTTAGAGAGAGAGAGACAGTGTGTTAGAGAGAGAGAGACAGTGTGTTAGAGAGAGAGAGACAGTGTGTTAGAGAGAGAGAGACAGTGTGTTAGAGAGAGAGAGACAGTGTGTTAGAGAGAGAGAGACAGTGTGTTAGAGAGAGAGAGACAGTGTGTTAGAGAGAGAGAGACAGTGTGTTAGAGAGAGAGAGACAGTGTGTTAGAGAGAGAGAGACAGTGTGTTAGAGAGAGAGAGACAGTGTGTTAGAGAGAGAGAGACAGTGTGTTAGAGAGAGAGAGACAGTGTGTTAGAGAGAGAGAGACAGTGTGTTAGAGAGAGAGAGACAGTGTGTGTCGGAGAGAGAGACAGTGTGTGTCGGAGAGAGAGACAGTGTGTGTCGGAGAGAGAGACAGTGTGTGTTGGAGAGAGAGACAGTGTGTGTTAGAGAGAGAGAGACAGTGTGTGTTAGAGAGAGAGAGACAGTGTGTGTTAGAGAGAGAGAGAGACAGTGTGTGTTAGAGAGAGAGAGAGAGACAGTGTGTGTTAGAAAGAGAGAGAGAGAGACAGTGTGTGTTAGAGTGAGAGAGACAGTGTGTGTTAGAGAGAGGGAGAGAGACAGTGTGTGTTAGACAGAGAGAGAGAGACAGTGTGTGTCAGAGAGAGACAGTGTGTGTTAGAGAGAGAGAGAGAGAGACAGTGTGTGTTGGAGAGAGAGACAGTGTGTGTTGGAGAGAGAGACAGTGTGTGTTGGAGAGAGAGACAGTGTGTGTTAGAGAGAGAGAGATGGAGAGAGAGACAGTGTGTGTCAGAGAGGGAGAGACAGTGTGTGTCAGAGAGAGAGAGAGAGAGACTGTGTTAGAGAGAGAGAGAGAGAGACAGTGTGTGTTAGAGAGAGAGAGACAGTGTGTGTCAGAGAGAGAGAGAGACAGTGTGTGTCAGAGAGAGAGAGAGACAGTGTGTGTCAGAGAGAGAGAGAGAGACAGTGTGTGTTAGAGAGAGAGAGCGACAGTGTGTGTTAGAGAGAGAGAGAGAGAAACATTGTGTGTTAGAGAGAGAGAGACAGTGTGTGTTAGAGAGAGAGAGACAGTGTGTGTCAGAGAGAGAGAGAGACAGTGTGTGTCAGAGAGAGAGAGAGACAGTGTGTGTCAGAGAGAGAGAGAGACAGTGTGTGTCAGAGAGAGAGAGAGAGACAGTGTGTGTTAGAGAGAGAGAGAGAGCGACAGTGTGTGTTAGAGAGAGAGAGAGCGACAGTGTGTGTTAGAGAGAGAGAGAGAGAAACATTGTGTGTTAGAGAGAGAGAGACAGTGTGTGTCAGAGAGAGAGAGAGACAGTGTGTGTCAGAGAGAGAGAGAGACAGTGTGTGTCAGAGAGAGAGAGAGACACAGTGTGTGTTAGAGAGAGAGAGAGAGCGACAGTGTGTGTTAGAGAGAGAGAGACAGAGTGTGTTGGAGAGAGAGACAGTGTGTGTTGGAGAGAGAGACAGTGTGTGTTGGAGAGAGAGACAGTGTGTGTTAGAGAGAGAGACAGTGTGGGTTAGAGAGAGAGAGAGAGACGGTGTGTGTCAGAGAGAGAGAGAGAGACAGTGTGTGTTAGAGAGAGAGAGAGAGACAGTGTGTGTTAGAGAGAGAGAGAGAGACAGTGTGTGTTAGAGAGAGAGAGACAGTGTGTGTTAGAGAGAGAGAGACAGTGTGTGTTAGAGAGAGAGAGACAGTGTGTGTTAGAGAGAGAGAGACAGTGTGTGTTAGAGAGAGAGAGACAGAGTGTGTGTCAGAGAGAGAGAGAGAGAGACAGTGTGTGTTAGAGAGAGAAAGAGACAGTGTGTGTTAGAGAGAGTGAGACAGTGTGTGTTAGAAAGAGAGACTGTTAGAGAGAGAGACAGTGTGTGTTAGAAAGAGAGAGAGAGACAGTGTGTGTTAGAGAGAGAGAGACAGTGTGTGTTAGAGAGAGAGAGACAGTGTGTGTTAGAGAGAGAGAGAGACAGTGTGTGTTAGAGAGAGAGAGACAGTGTGTGTCAGAGAGAGAGAGAGAGAGACAGTGTGTGTTAGAGAGAGAAAGAGACAGTGTGTGTTAGAGAGAGAGAGACAGTGTGTGTTAGAAAGAGAGAGAGAGACAGTGTGTGTTAGAGAGAGAGAGACAGTGTGTGTTGGAGAGAGAGACAGTGTGTGTTGGAGAGAGAGACAGTGTGTGTTGGAGAGAGAGACAGTGTGTGTTGGAGAGAGAGACAGTGTGTGTTGGAGAGAGAGACAGTGTGTGTTGGAGAGAGAGACAGTGTGTGTTGGAGAGAGATGGAGAGAGAGACAGTGTGTGTCAGAGAGGGAGAGACAGAGACTGTGTTAGAGAAAGAGAGAGAGAGAGAGAGAGTGTGTGTCGGAGAGAGAGAGAGAGACAGTGTGTGTTAGAGAGAGAGACAGTGTGTGTCAGAGAGGGAGAGACAGAGACTGTGTTAGAGAAAGAGAGAGAGAGAGAGAGAGTGTGTGTCGGAGAGAGAGAGAGAGACAGTGTGTGTTAGAGAGAGAGACAGTGTGTGTCAGAGAGAGAGAGAGAGACAGTGTGTGTCAGAGAGAGAGAGAGAGACAGTGTGTGTCAGAGAGAGAGAGAGAGAGACAGTGTGTGTCAGAGAGAGAGAGAGAGAGACAGTGTGTGTCAGAGAGAGAGAGAGAGAGAGAGAGACAGTGTGTGTCAGAGAGAGAGAGAGACAGTGTGTGTCAGAGAGAGAGAGAGACAGTGTGTGTCAGAGAGAGAGAGAGACAGTGTGTGTCAGAGAGAGAGAGAGACAGTGTGTGTCAGAGAGAGAGAGAGACAGTGTGTGTCAGAGAGAGAGAGAGACAGTGTGTGTCAGAGAGAGAGAGAGACAGTGTGTGTCAGAGAGAGAGAGAGAGACAGTGTGTGTCAGAGAGAGAGAGAGACAGTGTGTGTCAGAGAGAGAGAGAGAGACAGTGTGTGTCAGAGAGAGAGAGAGACAGTGTGTGTCAGAGAGAGAGAGAGACAGTGTGTGTCAGAGAGAGAGAGAGAGACAGTGTGTGTCAGAGAGAGAGAGAGAGACAGTGTGTCATTGAGAGAGAGAGAGAGACAGTGTGTGTCATTGAGAGAGAGAGAGACAGTGTGTCATTGAGAGAGAGAGAGACAGTGTGTCATTGAGAGAGACAGTGTGTGTTAGAGAGAGAGAGAGAGAAACAGTGTGTGTTAGAGAGAGAGAGAGAGACAGTGTATATTAGAGAGAGAGACAGTGTGTGTTAGAGAGAGAGAGAGAGAGACAGTGTGTGTCAGAGAGAGAGAGAGAGAGACAGTGTGTGTCAGAGAGAGAGAGAGAGAGACAGTGTGTGTCAGAGAGAGAGAGAGTGTGTGTCAGAGAGAGAGAGAGACAGTGTGTGTCAGAGAGAGAGAGAGACAGTGTGTCAGAGAGAGAGAGAGAGACAGTGTGTCATTGAGAGAGAGAGAGACAGTGTGTCATTGAGAGAGACAGTGTGTGTTAGAGAGAGAGAGAGAGAAACAGTGTGTGTTAGAGAGAGAGAGAGAGAAACAGTGTGTGTTAGAGAGAGAGAGAGAGACAGTGTATATTAGAGAGAGAGACAGTGTGTGTTAGAGAGAGAGAGAGAGAGACAGTGTGTGTCAGAGAGAGAGAGAGAGAGACAGTGTGTGTCAGAGAGAGAGAGAGTGTGTGTCAGAGAGAGAGAGAGACAGTGTGTGTCAGAGAGAGAGAGAGACAGTGTGTCAGAGAGAGAGAGAGAGACAGTGTGTCATTGAGAGAGACAGTGTGTGTTAGAGAGAGAGAGAGAGAGACAGTGTGTGTTAGAGAGAGAGAGAGAGAGACAGTGTGTATTAGAGAGAGAGAGAGAGAGACAGTGTGTGTTAGAGAGAGAGAGAGAGACAGTGTGTGTCAGAGAGAGACAGTGTGTGTCAGAGAGAGAGACAGTGTGTGTTAGAGAGAGAGAGAGAGACAGTGTGTGTTAGAGAGAGAGAGAGAGAGACAGTGTGTGTTATAGAGAGAGAGAGACAGTGTGTGTTATAGAGAGAGAGAGACAGTGTGTGTTATAGAGAGAGAGAGACAGTGTGTGTTAGAGAGAGAGAGACAGTGTGTGTCAGAGAGAGAGACAGTGTGTGTGAGAGAGAGAGAGAGAGAGACAGTGTGTGTTAGAGAGAGAGACAGTGTGTTAGAGAGAGAGAGAGACAGTGTGTGTGAGAGAGAGAGAGAGAGAGACAGTGTGTGTCAGAGAGGGAGAGAGACAGTGTGTGTTGGAGAGAGAGAGAGAGACAGTGTGTTAGAGAGAGAGAGAGAGACAGTGTGTGTAAGAGAGAGAGAGAGAGACAGTGTGTGTCAGGAGAGAGAGAGAGAGAGAGACAGTGTGTGTCAGAGAGAGAGAGAGAGAGACAGTGTGTGTCAGAGAGAGACAGTGTGTGTCAGAGAGAGAGAGAGTGTGTGTCAGAGAGAGAGAGAGACAGTGTGTGTCAGAGAGAGAGAGAGACAGTGTGTCAGAGAGAGAGAGAGAGACAGTGTGTCATTGAGAGAGACAGTGTGTGTTAGAGAGAGAGAGAGAGAGACAGTGTGTGTTAGAGAGAGAGAGAGAGAGACAGTGTGTGTTATAGAGAGAGAGAGACAGTGTGTGTTAGAGAGAGAGAGACAGTGTGTGTCAGAGAGAGAGACGGTGTGTGTGAGAGAGAGAGAGAGAGAGACAGTGTGTGTTAGAGAGAGAGAGACAGTGTGTGTTAGAGAGAGAGAGAGAGACAGTGTGTGTTAGAGAGAGAGACAGTGTGTTAGAGAGAGAGAGAGAGACAGTGTGTGTGAGAGAGAGAGAGAGACAGTGTGTGTCAGAGAGGGAGAGAGACAGTGTGTGTTGGAGAGAGAGAGAGAGACAGTGTGTGTTAGAGAGAGAGAGAGAGAGACAGTGTGTGTCAGAGAGGGAGAGAGAGAGAGAGAGAGACAGTGTGTTAGAGAGAGAGAGAGAGACAGTGTATGTAAGAGAGAGAGAGAGAGACTGTGTGTGTCAGAGGGAGAGAGACAGTGTGTGTCAGAGTGAGACAGTGTGTGTTAGAGAGAGAGGCAGTGGGTGTTGGAGAGAGAGAGAGAGAGAGACTGTGTGTGTCAGGAGAGAGAGAGAGAGACAGTGTGTGTTCGAGAGAGAGAGAGACAGTGTGTGTTAGAGAGAGAGAGAGAGACTGTGTGTGTCAGAGGGAGAGAGACAGTGTGTGTCAGAGAGAGACAGTGTGTGTTAGAGAGAGAGAGAGAGACAGTGTGTGTTAGAGAGAGAGACAGTGTGTGTTAGAGAGAGAGAGAGAGACAGTGTGTGTTAGAGAGAGAGAGAGAGACAGTGTGTGTTAGAGAGAGAGAGAGAGGCAGTGGGTGTTGGAGAGAAAGAGAGAGAGAGACTGTGTGTGTCAGAGAGAGAGAGAGACAGTGTGTGTCAGAGAGAGAGACAGTGTGTGTTAGAGAGAGAGAGAGACAGTGTGTGTTAGAGAGAGAGAGACAGTGTGTGTTAGAGAGAGAGAGACAGTGTGTGTTAGAGAGAGAGAGAGACTGTGTGTGTTAGAGAGAGAGAGAGACAGTGTGTGTCAGCGAGAGAGAGAGACAGTGTGTTAGAGAGAGAGAGAGACAGTGTGTTAGAGAGAGAGACAGTGTGTGTCAGAGAGAGAGACAGTGTGTGTCAGAGAGAGAGACAGTGTGTGTTAGAGAGAGAGAGAGAGACTGTGTGTTAGAGAGAGAGAGAGACTGTGTGTTAGAGAGAGAGAGAGACAGTGTGTGTTAGAGAGAGAGAGAGACAGTGTGTGTTAGAGAGAGAGAGACAGTGTGTGTTAGAGAGAGAGAGACAGTGTGTGTTAGAGAGAGAGAGACAGTGTGTGTTAGAGAGAGAGAGAGAGACAGTGTGTGTCAGCGAGAGAGAGAGATACAGTGTGTTAGAGAGAGAGACAGTGTGTGTCAGCGAGAGAGAGAGACAGTGTGTTAGAGAGAGAGAGAGACAGTGTGTGTCAGAGAGAGAGACAGTGTGTGTCAGAGAGAGCGACAGTGTGTTAGAGAGAGAGAGACAGTGTGTGTCAGCGAGAGAGAGAGACAGTGTGTTAGAGAGAGAGAGAGACAGTGTGTTAGAGAGAGAGACAGTGTGTGTCAGAGAGAGAGACAGTGTGTGTTAGAGAGAGAGAGAGAGACTGTGTGTTAGAGAGAGAGAGAGACAGTGTGTGTTAGAGAGAGAGAGACAGTGTGTGTTAGAGAGAGAGAGACAGTGTGTGTTAGAGAGAGAGAGACAGTGTGTGTTAGAGAGAGAGAGACAGTGTGTGTTAGAGAGAGAGAGACAGTGTGTGTTAGAGAGAGAGACAGTGTGTGTCAGCGAGAGAGAGAGATACAGTGTGTTAGAGAGAGAGACAGTGTGTGTCAGCGAGAGAGAGAGACAGTGTGTCAGAGAGAGAGAGAGACAGTGTGTGTCAGAGAGAGAGACAGTGTGTGTCAGAGAGAGAGACAGTGTGTGTCAGAGAGAGAGAGACAGTGTGTGTCGGAGAGAGAGAGACAGTGTGTGTCGGAGAGAGAGAGACAGTGTGTGTCAGAGAGAGAGACAGTGTGTGTTAGAGAGAGAGACAGTGTATGTAAGAGAGAGAGAGACAGTGTGTGTCAGAGAGAGAGACAGTGTGTGTCAGAGAGAGAGACAGTGTGTGTCAGAGAGAGAGAGAGACAGTGTGTGTCAGCGAGAGAGAGAGACAGTGTGTGTTAGAGAGAGAGAGAGCGACAGTGTGTTAGAGAGAGAGAGACAGTGTGTGTTCGAGAGAGAGAGACAGTGTGTGTCAGAGAGAGAGACATTGTGTGTGTCAGAGAGAGAGAGACAGTGTGTGTCGGAGAGAGAGAGACAGTGTGTGTTAGAGAGAGAGACAGTGTGTGTTAGAGAGAGAGAGAGAGACAGTGTGTGTTGGAGAGAGAGAGACAGTGTGTGTTGGAGAGAGAGAGACAGTGTGTGTTAGAGAGAGAGACAGTGTATGTAAGAGAGAGAGAGACAGTGTGTGTCAGAGAGAGAGACAGTGTGTGTCAGAGAGAGAGAGAGACAGTGTATGTAAGAGAGAGAGAGACAGTGTGTGTCAGAGAGAGAGAGAGACAGTGTGTCAGAGAGAGAGAGAGAGAGACAGTGTGTGTCAGAGAGAGAGAGAGAGACAGTGTGTGTTAGAGAGAGAGAGAGAGAGACAGTGTGTGTTAGAGAGAGAGAGAGAGAGACAGTGTGTGTTGGAGAGAGAGAGACAGTGTGTGTTGGAGAGAGAGAGACAGTGTGTGTTGGAGAGAGAGAGACAGTGTGTGTTGGAGAGAGAGAGACAGTGTGTGTTGGAGAGAGAGAGGGAGAGACAGTGTGTGTTGGAGAGAGAGAGAGAGACAGTGTGTGTTGGAGAGAGAGAGAGAGACAAAGTGTGTGTCAGAGAGGGAGAGACAGTGTGTGTCAGAGAGAGAGAGAGAGACAGTGTGTGTTAGAGAGAGAGAGAGACAGTGTGTGTTGGAGAGAGAGAGAGAGAGACAGTGTGTGTTAGAGAGAGAGAGAGAGAGAGAGAGACAGTGTGTGTTAGAGAGAGAGAGAGAGAGACAGTGTGTGTCAGAGAGGGAGAGAGAGAGAGAGAGAGACAGTGTGTTAGAGAGAGAGAGAGAGAGAGACAGTGTATGTAAGAGAGAGAGAGAGAGACAGTGTGTGTCAGGAGAGAGAGACAGTGTGTGTCAGAGGGAGAGAGAGAGACAGTGTGTGTTAGAGAGAGAGAGAGAGACAGTGTGTGTCAGAGAGAGAGAGACAGTGTGTGTCAGAGAGAGAGAGACAGTGTGTGTTAGAGAGAGACAGTGTGTGTTAGAGAGAGAGACAGTGTGTGTTAGGGAGAGAGAGAGACAGTGTGTGTTAGGGAGAGAGAGAGACAGTGTGTGTTAGAGAGAGAGAGAGACAGTTTGTGTTAGAGAGAGAGAGAGAGGCAGTGGGTGTTGGAGAGAGAGAGAGAGAGACTGTGTGTGTCAGAGAGAGAGAGAGAGAGACAGTGTGTGTTGGAGAGAGAGAGACAGTGTGTGTCAGCGAGAGAGAGAGAGAGACAGTGTGTGTTGGAGAGAGAGAGACAGTGTGTGTGTGTGAGAGAGAGAGAGAGACAGTGTGTGTTAGAGAGAGAGAGACAGTGTGTGTTAGAGAGAGAGAGACAGTGTGTGTTAGAGAGAGAGAGACAGTGTGTGTTAGAGAGAGAGAGACAGTGTGTGTTAGAGAGAGAGACAGTGTGTTAGAGAGAGAGAGAGACAGTGTGTGTCAGAGAGGGAGAGAGACAGTGTGTGTCGGAGAGAGAGAGAGAGAGACAGTGTGTGTTAGAGAGAGAGAGAGACAGTCAGTGTGTGTTAGAGAGAGAGAGAGAGAGAGACAGTCAGTGTGTGTTAGAGAGAGAGAGAGAGAGAGAGAGACACAGTCAGTGTGTGTTAGAGAGAGAGAGAGAGAGACAGTGTGTGTTAGAGAGAGAGAGACAGTGTGTGTCAGCGAGAGAGAGAGACAGTGTGTTAGAGAGAGAGAGAGAGAGACAGTGTGTTAGAGAGAGAGAGAGAGAGAGACAGTGTGTTAGAGAGAGAGAGAGAGAGAGACAGTGTGTGTCAGAGAGAGAGAAAGTGTGTGTCAGAGAGAGAGAGAGACAGTGTGTGTTAGAGAGAGAGAAAGTGTGTGTCAGAGAGAGAGAGAGACAGTGTGTGTTAGAGAGAGAGACAGTGTGTGTTAGAGAGAGAGACAGTGTGTGTTAGAGAGAGAGACAGTGTGTGTTAGAGAGAGAGACAGTGTGTGTTAGAGAGAGAGACAGTGTGTGTTAGAGAGAGAGACAGTGTGTGTTAGAGAGAGAGACAGTGTGTGTTAGAGAGAGAGACAGTGTGTGTTAGAGAGAGAGACTGTGTTAGAGAGAGAGACAGTGTGTGTTAGAGAGAGAGACAGAGACAGTGTGTGTGTGAGAGAGAGAGAGAGACAGTGTGTGTGTGAGAGAGAGAGACAGTGTGTGTGAGAGAGAGAGACAGTGTGTGTGAGAGAGAGAGACAGTGTGTGTTAGAGAGAGAGACAGTGTGTGTTAGAGAGAGAGACAGTGTGTGTTAGAGAGAGAGACAGTGTGTGTTAGAGAGAGAGACAGTGTGTGTTAGAGAGAGAGACAGTGTGTGTTAGAGAGAGAGACAGTGTGTGTTAGAGAGAGAGACAGTGTGTGTTAGAGAGAGAGACAGTGTGTGTTAGAGAGAGAGACAGTGTGTGTTAGAGAGAGAGAGAGAGACAGTGTGTGTGTTAGAGAGAGAGACAGTGTGTGTTAGAGAGAGAGAGACAGTGTGTGTGTGAGAGAGAGAGAGAGACAGTGTGTGTGTGAGAGAGAGAGAGAGACAGTGTGTGTGTGAGAGAGAGAGAGAGACAGTGTGTGTTAGAGAGAGAGAGAGACAGTGTGTGTCAGAGAGAGAGAGAGAGAGACAGTGTGTGTTAGAGAGAGAGAGACAGTCAGTGTGTGTTAGAGAGAGAGAGAGAGAGAGACAGTCAGTGTGTGTTAGAGAGAGAGAGAGAGACAGTGTGTGTTAGAGAGAGAGAGAGAGAGAGAGACAGTGTGTGTCAGCGAGAGAGAGAGACAGTGTGTGTCAGAGAGAGAGAAAGTGTGTGTCAGAGAGAGAGACAGTGTGTGTCAGAGAGAGAGAGAGACAGTGTGTGTCAGAGAGAGAGAGAGACAGTGTGTGTTAGAGAGAGAGACAGTGTGTGTTAGAGAGAGAGACAGTGTGTGCCAGAGAGAGAGAGAGACAGTGTGTGTTAGAGAGAGAGACAGTGTGTGTTAGAGAGAGAGACAGTGTGTGTTAGAGAGAGAGAGAGACAGTGTGTGTTAGAGAGAGAGAGAGAGACAGTGTGTGTTAGAGAGGGAGAGACAGTGTGTGTTAGAGAGAGAGAGAGAGAGAGAGAACCAGTGTGTGTCAGAGAGAGAGAGAGAGAGACAGTGTGTTAGAGAGAGAGAGAGACAGTGTGTTAGAGAGAGAGAGAGACAGTGTGTTAGAGAGAGAGAGAGAGACAGTGTGTGTTAGAGAGAGAGACAGTGTGTGTTAGGGAGAGAGACAGTGTGTGTTAGAGAGAGAGAGAGAGACAGCGTGTTAGAGAGAGAGAGAGAGACAGCGTGTTAGAGAGAGAGAGACAGTGTGTGTCAGCGAGAGAGAGAGACAGTGTGTTAGAGAGAGAGAGACAGTGTGTTAGAGAGAGAGAGACAGTGTGTTAGAGAGAGAGAGACAGTGTGTTAGAGAGAGAGAGACAGTGTGTTAGAGAGAGAGAGACAGTGTGTTAGAGAGAGAGAGACAGTGTGTTAGAGAGAGAGAGACAGTGTGTTAGAGAGAGAGAGACAGTGTGTGTTAGAGAGAGAGAGAGAGACAGTGTGTGTTAGAGAGAGAGAGAGACAGTGTGTGTTAGAGACAGAGAGAGACTGTGTGTTAAGAGAGAGAGACACAGTGTGTGTTAGAGAGAGAGAGAGACAGTGTGTGTTAGAGAGAGAGAGAGAGAGAGACAGTGTGTGTTAGAGAGAGAGAGAGACAGTGTGTGTTAGAGAGAGAGAGACAGTGTGTGTTAGAGAGAGAGAGAGAGAGAGACAGACAGTGTGTTAGAGAGAGAGAGACAGTGTGTCAGCGAGAGAGAGAGACAGTGTGTTAGAGAGAGAGAGACAGCGTGTTAGAGAGAGAGAGAGAGAGACAGCGTGTTAGAGAGAGAGAGACAGCGTGTTAGAGAGAGAGAGACAGCGTGTTAGAGAGAGAGAGACAGCGTGTTAGAGAGAGAGAGACAGCGTGTTAGAGAGAGAGAGACAGCGTGTTAGAGAGAGAGAGACAGCGTGTTAGAGAGAGAGAGACAGCGTGTTAGAGAGAGAGAGAGACAGTGTGAGAGAGAGAGAGACAGTGTGAGAGAGAGAGAGACAGTGTGTTAGAGAGAGAGAGACAGTGTGTCAGCGAGAGAGAGAGACAGTGTGTTAGAGAGAGAGAGAGAGACAGTGTGTTAGAGAGAGAGAGAGACAGTGTGTTAGAGAGAGAGAGAGAGGCAGCGTGTTAGAGAGAGAGAGACAGTGTGTGTCAGCGAGAGAGGGAGACAGTGTGTTAGAGAGAGAGAGACAGTGTGTTAGAGAGAGAGAGACAGTTTGTTAGAGAGAGAGAGATAGTGTGTTCGAGAGAGAGAGAGAGAGACAGTGTGTGTTAGAGAGAGAGACAGTGTGTGTTAGAGAGAGAGAGAGACAGTGTGTGTTAGAGAGAGAGAGAGAGAGACAGTGTGTGTCAGAGAGAGAGAGACAGTGTGTGTCAGAGAGAGAGAGAGACTGTGTGTTAGAGAGGGAGAGACAGTGTGTGTTAGAGAGAGAGAGAGAGACAGTGTGTGTTAGAGAGAGAGACAGTGTGTGTTAGAGAGAGAGAGACAGTGTGTTAGAGAGAGAGAGACAGTGTGTTAGAGAGAGAGAGACAGTGTGTTAGAGAGAGAGAGAGAGACAGTGTGTTAGAGAGAGAGAGAGAGACAGTGTGTTAGAGAGAGAGAGAGAGACAGTGTGTTAGAGAGAGAGAGAGAGAGACAGTGTGTTAGAGAGAGAGAGAGAGACAGTGTGTTAGAGAGAGAGAGAGACAGTGTGTGTTAGAGAGAGAGAGAGAGACAGTGTGTGTTAGAGAGAGAGAGAGACAGTGTGTGTTAGAGAGAGAGAGACAGTGTGTGTTAGAGAGAGAGAGAGACTGTGTGTTAGAGAGAGACACAGTGTGTGTTGGAGAGAGAGAGACTGTGTGTGTTAGAGAGAGGGAGAGACAGTGTGTGTTAGAGAGAGAGAGAGAGAGACAGTGTGAGAGAGAGAGAGACAGTGTGTTAGAGAGAGAGAGACAGTGTGTCAGCGAGAGAGAGAGACAGTGTGTTAGAGAGAGAGAGAGAGACAGTGTGTTAGAGAGAGAGAGAGACAGTGTGTTAGAGAGAGAGAGAGAGGCAGCGTGTTAGAGAGAGAGAGACAGTGTGTGTCAGCGAGAGAGGGAGACAGTGTGTTAGAGAGAGAGAGACAGTGTGTTAGAGAGAGAGAGACAGTGTGTTAGAGAGAGAGAGACAGTTTGTTAGAGAGAGAGAGACAGTGTGTTAGAGAGAGAGAGACAGTGTGTTAGAGAGAGAGAGAGAGACAGTGTGTTAGAGAGAGAGAGAGAGACAGTGTGTTAGAGAGAGAGAGAGACAGTGTGTGTTAGAGAGAGAGAGAGAGACAGTGTGTGTTAGAGAGAGAGAGAGACAGTGTGTGTTAGAGAGAGAGAGAGACTGTGTGTTAGAGAGAGACACAGTGTGTGTTGGAGAGAGAGAGACTGTGTGTGTTAGAGAGAGGGAGAGACAGTGTGTGTTAGAGAGAGAGAGAGAGAGACAGTGTGAGAGAGAGAGAGACAGTGTGTTAGAGAGAGAGAGACAGTGTGTCAGCGAGAGAGAGAGACAGTGTGTTAGAGAGAGAGAGAGAGACAGTGTGTTAGAGAGAGAGAGAGACAGTGTGTTAGAGAGAGAGAGAGAGGCAGCGTGTTAGAGAGAGAGAGACAGTGTGTGTCAGCGAGAGAGGGAGACAGTGTGTTAGAGAGAGAGAGACAGTGTGTTAGAGAGAGAGAGACAGTTTGTTAGAGAGAGAGAGATAGTGTGTTCGAGAGAGAGAGAGAGAGACAGTGTGTGTTAGAGAGAGAGACAGTGTGTGTTAGAGAGAGAGAGAGACAGTGTGTGTTAGAGAGAGAGAGAGAGAGACAGTGTGTGTCAGAGAGAGAGAGACAGTGTGTGTCAGAGAGAGAGAGAGACTGTGTGTTAGAGAGGGAGAGACAGTGTGTGTTAGAGAGAGAGAGAGAGACAGTGTGTGTTAGAGAGAGAGACAGTGTGTGTTAGAGAGAGAGAGACAGTGTGTTAGAGAGAGAGAGACAGTGTGTTAGAGAGAGAGAGACAGTGTGTTAGAGAGAGAGAGACAGTGTGTTAGAGAGAGAGAGAGAGACAGTGTGTTAGAGAGAGAGAGAGAGACAGTGTGTTAGAGAGAGAGAGAGAGACAGTGTGTTAGAGAGAGAGAGAGAGAGACAGTGTGTTAGAGAGAGAGAGAGAGACAGTGTGTTAGAGAGAGAGAGAGACAGTGTGTGTTAGAGAGAGAGAGAGAGACAGTGTGTGTTAGAGAGAGAGAGAGAGAGAGACAGTGTGTTAGAGAGAGAGAGATAGTGTGTTCGAGAGAGAGAGAGAGAGACAGTGTGTGTTAGAGAGAGAGACAGTGTGTGTTAGAGAGAGAGAGAGACAGTGTGTGTTAGAGAGAGAGAGAGAGAGAGACAGTGTGTGTCAGAGAGAGAGAGACAGTGTGTGTTAGAGAGAGAGAGAGAGACAGTGTGTTAGAGAGAGAGAGAGACAGTGTGTTAGAGAGAGAGAGAGACAGTGTGTTAGAGAGAGAGAGAGACAGTGTGTGTTAGAGAGAGAGACAGTGTGTGTTAGAGAGAGAGACAGTGTGTGTTAGAGAGAGAGACAGTGTGTGTTAGAGAGAGAGACAGTGTGTGTTAGAGAGAGAGAGACTGTGTGTGTTAGAGAGAGAGAGAGAGAGACAGTGTGTCAGCGAGAGAGAGAGACAGTGTGTTAGAGAGAGAGAGAGAGACAGTGTGTTAGAGAGAGAGAGAGGCAGTGTGTTAGAGAGAGAGAGAGAGGCAGCGTGTTAGAGAGAGAGAGGCAGCGTGTTAGAGAGAGAGAGGCAGCGTGTTAGAGAGAGAGAGACAGTGTGTGTCAGCGAGAGAGAGAGACAGTGTGTGTTAGAGAGAGGGAGACAGTGTGTTAGAGAGAGGGAGACAGTGTGTTAGAGAGAGGGAGACAGTGTGTTAGAGAGAGAGAGACAGTGTGTTAGAGAGAGAGAGACAGTGTGTTAGAGAGAGAGAGAGACAGTGTGTGTTAGAGAGAGAGAGAGAGAGACAGTGTGTGTTAGAGAGAGAGAGAGAGAGACAGTGTGTGTCAGAGAGAGAGAGACAGTGTGTGTCAGAGAGAGAGAGACAGTGTGTGTCAGAGAGGGAGAGACAGTGTGTGTCAGAGAGAGAGAGAGACAGTGTGTGTCAGAGAGGGAGAGACAGTGTGTGTCAGAGAGGGAGAGACAGTGTGTGTTAGAGAGAGAGAGAGAGACAGTGTGTGTTAGAGAGAGAGAGAGAGAGACAGTGTGTGTTAGAGAGGGAGAGACAGTGTGTGTTAGAGAGAGAGAGAGAGAGACAGTGTGTGTTAGAGAGAGAGACAGTGTGTGTCAGCGAGAGAGAGAGACAGTGTGTTAGAGAAGAGAGAGAGACAGTGTGTTAGAGAAGAGAGAGAGACAGTGTGTTAGAGAAGAGAGAGAGACAGTGTGTTAGAGAAGAGAGAGAGACAGTGTGTGTTAGAGAGAGAGAGACAGTGTGTGTTAGAGAGAGAGAGACAGTGTGTGTTAGAGAGAGAGAGACAGTGTGTGTTAGAGAGAGAGAGACAGTGTGTGTTAGAGAGAGAGTGACAGTGTGTGTTAGAGAGAGAGAGACAGTGTGTGTGAGAGAGAGAGAGAGAGAGACAGTGTGTGTTGGAGAGAGAGAGAGAGAGAGTGTGTGTTGGAGAGAGAGAGAGAGACAGTGTGTGTTAGAGAGAGAGACAGTGTGTGTTAGAGAGAGAGAGAGAGAGACAGTGTGTGTTAGAGAGAGAGAGAGAGAGACAGTGTGTGTTAGAGAGAGAGAGAGAGAGACAGTGTGTGTTAGAGAGAGAGAGAGAGAGACAGTGTGTGTTAGAGAGAGAGAGAGAGAGACAGTGTGTGTTAGAGAGAGAGAGACAGTGTGTGTTAGAGAGAGAGAGAGAGAGACAGTGTGTGTCAGAGAGGGAGAGAGAGACAGTGTGTGTCAGGAGAGAGAGACAGTGTGTGTTAGAGAGAGAGAGAGAGACAGTGTGTGATCGAGAGAGAGAGAGAGACAGTGTGTGATCGAGAGAGAGAGAGAGACAGTGTGTGATCGAGAGAGAGAGAGAGACAGTGTGTGATCGAGAGAGAGAGAGACAGTGTGTGTTAGAGAGAGAGACAGTGTGTGTTAGAGAGAGAGAGACTGTGTGTGTTAGAGAGAGGGAGAGACAGTGTGTGTTAGAGAGAGAGAGAGAGAGACAGTGTGTCAGCGAGAGAGAGAGACAGTGTGTTAGAGAGAGAGAGAGAGACAGTGTGTTAGAGAGAGAGAGAGGCAGTGTGTTAGAGAGAGAGAGAGACAGTGTGTTAGAGAGAGAGAGAGAGGCAGCGTGTTAGAGAGAGAGAGGCAGCGTGTTAGAGAGAGAGAGAGACAGTGTGTGTCAGCGAGAGAGAGAGAGACAGTGTGTTAGAGAGAGGGAGACAGTGTGTTAGAGAGAGAGAGACAGTGTGTTAGAGAGAGAGAGACAGTGTGTTAGAGAGAGAGAGAGACAGTGTGTTAGAGAGAGAGAGACAGTGTGTTAGAGAGAGAGAGAGAGAGAGACAGTGTGTGTTAGAGAGAGAGAGACAGTGTGTGTTAGAGAGAGAGAGAGAGACAGTGTGTGTTAGAGAGAGAGAGAGAGACAGTGTGTGTCAGAGAGAGAGAGACAGTGTGTGTCAGAGAGAGAGAGACAGTGTGTGTCAGAGAGGGAGAGACAGTGTGTGTCAGAGAGGGAGAGACAGTGTGTGTCAGAGAGGGAGAGACAGTGTGTGTCAGAGAGGGAGAGACAGTGTGTGTTAGAGAGAGAGAGACAGTGTGTGTTAGAGAGGGAGAGACAGTGTGTGTTAGAGAGAGAGAGAGAGAGACAGTGTGTGTTAGAGAGAGAGAGACAGTGTGTGTTAGAGAGAGAGAGACAGTGTGTGTTAGAGTGAGAGAGACAGTGTGTGTTAGAGTGAGAGAGACTGTGTGTGTTAGAGAGAGGGAGAGACAGTGTGTGTTAGCGAGAGAGACAGTGTGTCAGCGAGAGAGAGAGAGAGAGACAGTGTGTGTTCGAGAGAGAGACAGTGTGTGTTCGAGAGAGAGACAGTGTGTGTTCGAGAGAGAGACAGTGTGTGTTCGAGAGAGAGACTGTGTGTGTTCGAGAGAGAGAGAGAGACAGTGTGTGTTAGAGAGAGAGAGACAGTGTGTTAGAGAGAGAGAGAGAGAGACAGTGTGTGTTCGAGAGAGAGACAGTGTGTGTCAGAGAGAGAGAGAGACAGTGTGTGTCGGAGAGAGAGAGAGACAGTGTGTGTTAGAGAGAGAGAGAGAGACAGTGTGCGTTGGAGAGAGAGAGACAGTGTGCGTTGGAGAGAGAGAGACAGTGTGCGTTGGAGAGAGAGAGACAGTGTGTGTTGGAGAGAGAGAGACAGTGTGTGTTGGAGAGAGAGAGACAGTGTGTGTTGGAGAGAGAGAGACAGTGTGTGTTGGAGAGAGAGAGACAGTGTGTGTTGGAGAGAGAGAGACAGTGTGTGTTGGAGAGAGAGAGACAGTGTGTGTTGGAGAGAGAGAGACAGTGTGTGTTGGAGAGAGAGAGACAGTGTGTGTTAGAGAGAGGGAGAGAGACAGTGTGTGTTAGAGAGAGAGAGAGAGACAGTGTGTGTCAGAGAGAGAGAGACAGTGTGTGTCAGAGAAAGAGAGAGAGAGACTGTGTGTGTTAGAGAGAGAGAGAGAGACAGTGTGTGTCAGAGAGAGAGAGACAGTGTGTGTCAGAGAGAGAGAGACAGTGTGTGTCAGAGAGGGAGAGACAGTGTGTGTCAGAGAGGGAGAGACAGTGTGTGTTAGAGAGAGAGAGAGAGAGACAGTGTGTCTTGGAGAGAGAGAGAGAGAAAGTGTGTGTCAGAGAGGGAGAGACAGTGTGTGTCAGAGAGGGAGAGACAGTGTGTGTCAGAGAGAGAGAGAGACAGTGTGTGTTAGAGAGAGAGAGACAGTGTGTGTTAGAGAGAGAGAGAGAGAGAGACAGTGTGTGTTAGAGAGAGAGAGAGAGAGAGACAGTGTGTGTTAGAGAGAGAGAGACAGTGTGTGTTAGAGAGAGAGAGAGAGACAGTGTGTGTTAGAGAGAGAGAGAGAGAGACAGTGTGTGTCAGAGAGAGAGAGACAGTGTGTGTCAGAGAGGGAGAGACAGTGTGTGTCAGAGAGAGAGACAGTGTGTGTCAGAGAGAGAGAGACAGTGTGTGTTAGAGAGAGAGAGAGAGAGACAGTGTGTGTTAGAGAGAGAGAGAGAGAGACAGTGTGTGTTAGAGAGAGAGAGAGAGACAGTGTGTGTTAGAGAGAGAGAGAGAGAGACAGTGTGTGTCAGAGAGAGAGAGACAGTGTGTGTCAGAGAGGGAGAGAGAGAGACACAGTGTGTTAGAAAGAGAGAGAGAGACAGTGTGTGTGAGAGAGAGAGAGAGAGTGTGTGTGAGAGAGAGAGAGAGAGAGAGAGAGTGTGTTAGAGAGAGAGAGAGAGAGAGACAGTGTGTGTTAGAGAGAGAGACAGTGTGTGTTAGAGAGAGAGACAGTGTGTGTTAGAGAGAGAGACAGTGTGTGTTAGAGAGAGAGACAGTGTGTGTTAGAGAGAGAGACAGTGTGTGTTAGAGAGAGAGACAGTGTGTCAGCGAGAGAGAGAGACAGTGTGTTAGAGAGAGAGAGACAGTGTGTTAGAGAGAGAGAGAGAGAGACAGTGTGTGTTAGAGAGATCGACAGTGTGTGTTAGAGAGAGAGACAGTGTGTCAGCGAGAGAGAGAGAGTGTGTTAGAGAGAGAGAGACAGTGTGTTAGAGAGAGAGAGAGAGAGACAGTGTGTGTGAGAGAGATCGACAGTGTGTGTTAGAGAGAGACAGTGTGTGTTAGAGAGAGAGAGAGAGAGACAGTGTGTGTTAGAGAGAGAGAGACAGTGTGTCAGCGAGAGAGAGAGACAGTGTGTGTGAGAGAGATCGACAGTGTGTGTTAGAGAGAGACAGTGTGTGGAAGAGAGAGAGAGACAGTGTGTGGAAGAGAGAGAGAGACAGTGTGTGGAAGAGAGAGAGAGACAGTGTGTGGAAGAGAGAGAGAGACAGTGTGTGGAAGAGAGAGAGAGACAGTGTGTGGAAGAGAGAGAGAGACAGTGTGTGGAAGAGAGAGAGAGACAGTGTGTGGAAGAGAGAGAGAGACAGTGTGTGGAAGAGAGAGAGAGACAGTGTGTGGAAGAGAGAGAGAGACAGTGTGTGGAAGAGAGAGAGAGACAGTGTGTGGAAGAGAGAGAGAGACAGTGTGTGGAAGAGAGAGAGAGACAGTGTGTGGAAGAGAGAGAGAGACAGTGTGTGGAAGAGAGAGAGAGACAGTGTGTGGAAGAGAGAGAGAGACAGTGTGTGGAAGAGAGAGAGAGAGACAGTGTGAGTCAGAGAGAGAGAGAGACAGTGTGAGTCAGAGAGGGAGAGAGACAGTGTGTGTTGGAGAGAGAGAGAGAGACAGTGTGTGTGTGGAGAGAGAGACAGTGTGTGTTAGAGAGAGAGAGAGAGACAGTGTGTGTTAGAGAGAGAGAGAGAGACAGTGTGTGTCAGAGAGGGAGAGAGAGAGAGAGAGAGACAGTGTGTTAGAGAGAGAGAGAGAGAGAGACAGTGTGTGTCAGAGAGGGAGAGAGAGAGAGAGAGAGACAGTGTGTTAGAGAGAGAGAGAGAGAGAGACAGTGTGTTAGAGAGAGAGAGAGACAGTGTATGTAAGAGAGAGAGAGAGAGACAGTGTGTGTCAGGAGAGAGAGACAGTGTGTGTCAGGAGAGAGAGACAGTGTGTGTTAGAGAGAGAGAGAGAGACAGTGTGTGTTAGAGAGAGAGAGAGAGACAGTGTGTGTTAGAGAGAGAGAGAGAGACAGTGTGTGTTAGAGAGAGAGAGAGAGACAGTGTGTGTTAGAGAGAGAGAGAGAGACAGTGTGTGTTAGAGAGAGAGAGAGACAGTGTGTGTTAGAGAGAGAGAGAGACAGTGTGTGTTCGAGAGAGAGAGAGAGACAGTATGTGTTAGAGAGAGAGAGAGAGAGACAGTGTGTGTTAGAGAGAGAGAGAGAGACAGTGTGTGTCAGAGAGAGAGAGACAGTGTGTGTCAGAGAGAGAGAGACAGTGTGTGTCAGAGAGAGAGAGACAGTGTGTGTTAGAGAGAGAGACAGTGTGTGTTAGAGAGAGAGACAGTGTGTGTTAGAGAGAGAGACAGTGTGTGTTAGAGAGAGAGACAGTGTGTGTTAGAGAGAGAGACAGTGTGTGTTAGAGAGAGAGACAGTGTGTGTTAGAGAGAGAGAGAGAGAGACAGTGTGTGTTAGAGAGAGAGACAGTGTGTGTCAGCGAGAGAGAGAGACAGTGTGTTAGAGAGAGAGAGAGAGACAGTGTGTGTCAGCGAGAGAGAGAGACAGTGTGTTAGAGAGAGAGAGAGAGACAGTGTGTGTGAGAGAGATCGACAGTGTGTATTAGAGAGAGACAGTGTGTGTTAGAGAGAGAGAGAGACAGTGTGTTAGAGAGAGAGAGACAGTGTATGTAAGAGAGAGAGACAGTGTGTTAGAGAGAGAGAGAGAGACAGTGTGTTAGAGAGAGAGAGAGAGACAGTGTGTGTTCGAGAGAGAGAGACAGTGTGTGTTAGAGAGAGAGAGAGAGACAGTGTGTGTCAGAGAGAGAGAGACAGTGTGTGTCAGAGAGAGAGAGACAGTGTGTGAGAGAGAGAGACAGTGTGTGAGAGAGAGAGACAGTGTGTGAGAGAGAGAGACAGTGTGTTAGAGAGAGAGAGAGGGACAGCGTGTTAGAGAGAGAGAGACAGTGTGTGTCAGCGAGAGAGAGAGACAGTGTGTTAGAGAGAGAGAGAGAGAGACAGTGTGTTAGAGAGAGAGAGACAGTGTGTTAGAGAGAGAGAGACAGTGTGTTAGAGAGAGAGAGACAGTGTGTTAGAGAGAGAGAGACAGTGTGTTAGAGAGAGAGAGACAGTGTGTTAGAGAGACAGTGTGTTAGAGAGAGAGAGACAGTGTGTTAGAGAGACAGTGTGTTAGAGAGAGAGAGACAGTGTGTTAGAGAGAGAGAGACAGTGTGTTAGAGAGAGAGAGAGAGACAGTGTGTGTTAGAGAGAGAGAGAGACAGTGTGTTAGAGAGAGAGAGAGACAGTGTGTGTTAGAGAGAGAGAGAGAGACAGTGTGTGTCAGAGAGAGAGAGACAGTGTGTGTCAGAGAGGGAGAGACAGTGTGTGTTAGAGAGAGAGAGAGAGACAGTGTGTGTTAGAGAGAGAGAGAGACAGTGTGTGTTAGAGAGAGAGAGACAGTGTGTGTTAGAGAGAGAGAGACAGTGTGTGTTAGAGAGAGAGAGAGAGACAGTGTGTGTTAGAGAGAGAGAGAGAGACAGTGTGTGTTAGAGAGAGAGAGAGACAGTGTGTGTTAGAGAGAGAGAGAGACAGTGTGTGTTAGAGAGAGAGAGAGACAGTGTGTGTTAGAGAGAGAGAGAGACAGTGTGTGTTAGAGAGAGAGAGAGACAGTGTGTGTGAGAGAGAGAGAGAGAGACAGTGTGTTAGAGAGAGAGAGACAGTGTGTTAGAGAGAGAGAGACAGTGTGTTAGAGAGAGAGAGACAGTGTGTGGAAGAGAGAGAGAGACAGTGTGTGTTAGAGAGAGAGAGAGACAGTGTGAGTCAGAGAGGGAGAGAGACAGTGTGTGTTGGAGAGAGAGAGAGAGACAGTGTGTGTGTGGAGAGAGAGACAGTGTGTGTTAGAGAGAGAGAGAGAGACAGTGTGTGTTAGAGAGAGAGAGAGAGACAGTGTGTGTCAGAGAGGGAGAGAGAGAGAGAGAGAGACAGTGTGTTAGAGAGAGAGAGAGAGAGAGACAGTGTGTGTCAGAGAGGGAGAGAGAGAGAGAGAGAGACAGTGTGTTAGAGAGAGAGAGAGACAGTGTATGTAAGAGAGAGAGAGAGAGACAGTGTGTGTCAGGAGAGAGAGACAGTGTGTGTCAGGAGAGAGAGACTGTGTGTTAGAGAGAGAGAGAGAGAGAGAGACAGTGTGTGTGTTAGAGAGAGAGAGAGAGACAGTGTGTGTTAGAGAGAGAGAGAGAGACAGTGTGTGTTAGAGAGAGAGAGAGAGACAGTGTGTGTTAGAGAGAGAGAGAGACAGTGTGTGTTAGAGAGAGAGAGAGACAGTGTGTGTTAGAGAGAGAGAGAGACAGTGTGTGTTCGAGAGAGAGAGAGAGACAGTATGTGTTAGAGAGAGAGAGAGAGAGACAGTGTGTGTTAGAGAGAGAGAGAGAGACAGTGTGTGTCAGAGAGAGAGAGACAGTGTGTGTCAGAGAGAGAGAGACAGTGTGTGTTAGAGAGAGAGAGACAGTGTGTGTTAGAGAGAGAGACAGTGTGTGTTAGAGAGAGAGACAGTGTGTGTTAGAGAGAGAGACAGTGTGTGTTAGAGAGAGAGACAGTGTGTGTTAGAGAGAGAGACAGTGTGTGTTAGAGAGAGAGAGAGAGAGACAGTGTGTGTTAGAGAGAGAGACAGTGTGTGTCAGCGAGAGAGAGAGACAGTGTGTTAGAGAGAGAGAGAGAGACAGTGTGTGTCAGCGAGAGAGAGAGACAGTGTGTTAGAGAGAGAGAGAGAGACAGTGTGTGTGAGAGAGATCGACAGTGTGTATTAGAGAGAGACAGTGTGTGTTAGAGAGAGAGAGAGACAGTGTGTTAGAGAGAGAGAGACAGTGTATGTAAGAGAGAGAGACAGTGTGTTAGAGAGAGAGAGAGAGACAGTGTGTTAGAGAGAGAGAGAGAGACAGTGTGTTAGAGAGAGAGAGAGAGACAGTGTGTGTTCGAGAGAGAGAGACAGTGTGTGTTAGAGAGAGAGAGAGAGACAGTGTGTGTCAGAGAGAGAGAGACAGTGTGTGTCAGAGAGAGAGAGACAGTGTGTGAGAGAGAGAGACAGTGTGTGAGAGAGAGAGACAGTGTGTGAGAGAGAGAGACAGTGTGTTAGAGAGAGAGAGAGGGACAGCGTGTTAGAGAGAGAGAGACAGTGTGTGTCAGCGAGAGAGAGAGACAGTGTGTGTCAGCGAGAGAGAGAGACAGTGTGTTAGAGAGAGAGAGAGAGAGACAGTGTGTTAGAGAGAGAGAGAGAGAGACAGTGTGTTAGAGAGAGAGAGACAGTGTGTTAGAGAGAGAGAGACAGTGTGTTAGAGAGAGAGAGACAGTGTGTTAGAGAGAGAGAGACAGTGTGTTAGAGAGACAGTGTGTTAGAGAGAGAGAGACAGTGTGTTAGAGAGAGAGAGACAGTGTGTTAGAGAGAGAGAGAGAGACAGTGTGTGTTAGAGAGAGAGAGAGAGACAGTGTGTGTTAGAGAGAGAGAGAGACAGTGTGTTAGAGAGAGAGAGAGACAGTGTGTGTTAGAGAGAGAGAGAGAGACAGTGTGTGTCAGAGAGAGAGAGACAGTGTGTGTCAGAGAGGGAGAGACAGTGTGTGTTAGAGAGAGAGAGAGAGACAGTGTGTGTTAGAGAGAGAGAGAGACAGTGTGTGTTAGAGAGAGAGAGACAGTGTGTGTTAGAGAGAGAGAGACAGTGTGTGTTAGAGAGAGAGAGAGAGACAGTGTGTGTTAGAGAGAGAGAGAGAGACAGTGTGTGTTAGAGAGAGAGAGAGAGACAGTGTGTGTTAGAGAGAGAGAGAGACAGTGTGTGTTAGAGAGAGAGAGAGACAGTGTGTGTTAGAGAGAGAGAGAGACAGTGTGTGTTAGAGAGAGAGAGAGACAGTGTGTGTGAGAGAGAGAGAGAGAGACAGTGTGTTAGAGAGAGAGAGAGACAGTGTGTTAGAGAGAGAGAGACAGTGTGTTAGAGAGAGAGAGACAGTGTGTTAGAGAGAGAGAGAGACAGTGTGTGTTAGAGAGAGAGAGAGAGACAGTGTGTGTTAGAGAGAGAGAGAGAGAGACAGTGTGTTAGAGAGAGAGAGAGACAGTGTGTTAGAGAGAGAGAGACAGTGTGTTAGAGAGAGAGAGACAGTGTGTTAGAGAGAGAGAGACAGTGTGTTAGGGAGAGAGAGACAGTGTGTGTTAGAGAGAGAGAGAGAGACAGTGTGTGTTAGAGAGAGAGAGAGAGACAGTGTGTGTTAGAGAGAGAGAGAGAGACAGTGTGTTAGAGAGAGAGAGAGAGAGACAGTGTGTTAGAGAGAGAGAGACAGTGTGTTAGAGAGAGAGAGACAGTGTGTTAGAGAGAGAGAGACAGTGTGTTAGAGAGAGAGAGACAGTGTGTTAGGGAGAGAGAGACAGTGTGTGTTAGAGAGAGAGAGAGAGACAGTGTGTGTTAGAGAGAGAGAGA
This sequence comes from Chiloscyllium punctatum, assembly GCF_047496795.1. Lineage (NCBI taxonomy): Eukaryota > Metazoa > Chordata > Chondrichthyes > Orectolobiformes > Hemiscylliidae > Chiloscyllium > Chiloscyllium punctatum. The sequence goes on from NC_092784.1 coordinate 60,560,339, forward strand.
GAGACAGTGTGTGTTAGAGAGAGAGAGAGAGACAGTGTGTTAGAGAGAGAGAGAGAGAGACAGTGTGTTAGAGAGAGAGAGACAGTGTGTTAGAGAGAGAGAGACAGTGTGTTAGAGAGAGAGAGAGAGACAGTGTGTTAGAGAGAGAGAGACAGTGTGTTAGAGAGAGAGAGACAGTGTGTTAGAGAGAGAGAGACAGTGTGTTAGAGAGAGAGAGACAGTGTGTTAGAGAGAGAGAGACAGTGTGTTAGAGAGAGAGAGAGAGAGACAGTGTGTGTTAGAGAGAGAGACAGTGTGTGTTAGAGAGAGAGACAGTGTGTGTTAGAGAGAGAGACAGTGTGTGTTAGAGAGAGAGAGAGAGAGACAGTGTGTGTTAGAGAGAGAGAGAGACAGTGTGTGTTAGAGAGAGAGAGAGAGAGACAGTGTGTGTTAGAGAGAGAGAGAGAGACAGTGTGTTAGAGAGAGAGAGAGAGACAGTGTGTGTTAGAGAGAGAGACAGTGTGTGTTAGAGAGAGAGACAGTGTGTGTTAGAGAGAGAGACAGACAGTGTGTGTTAGAGAGAGAGAGAGAGAGACAGTGTGTGTCAGAGAGAGAGAGAGAGAGACAGTGTGTGTCAGAGAGAGAGAGAGAGAGACAGTGTGTGTCAGAGAGAGAGAGACAGTGTGTGTCAGAGAGAGAGAGACAGTGTGTGTCAGAGAGGGAGAGAGAGACAGTGTGTGTTAGAGAGAGAGAGACAGTGTGTGTTAGAGAGAGAGAGACAGTGTGTGTTAGAGAGAGAGAGACAGTGTGTGTTAGAGAGAGAGAGACAGTGTGTGTTAGAGAGAGAGAGACAGTGTGTGTTAGAGAGAGAGAGACAGTGTGTGTTAGAGAGAGAGAGACAGTGTGTGTTAGAGAGAGAGAGACAGTGTGTGTTAGAGAGAGAGACTGTGTTAGAAAGAGAGAGAGAGACAGTGTGTGTTAGAGAGAGAGAGAGAGAGACAGTGTGTGTCAGAGAGAGAGAGAGAGAGACAGTGTGTGTCAGAGAGAGAGAGAGAGAGACAGTGTGTGTCAGAGAGAGAGAGACAGTGTGTGTCAGAGAGAGAGAGAGAGAGACAGTGTGTGTCAGAGAGAGAGAGAGAGAGACAGTGTGTGTCAGAGAGAGAGAGAGAGAGACAGTGTGTGTCAGAGAGAGAGAGACAGTGTGTGTCAGAGAGAGAGAGACAGTGTGTGTCAGAGAGGGAGAGAGAGACAGTGTGTGTTAGAGAGAGAGAGACAGTGTGTGTTAGAGAGAGAGAGACAGTGTGTGTTAGAGAGAGAGAGACAGTGTGTGTTAGAGAGAGAGAGACAGTGTGTGTTAGAGAGAGAGAGACAGTGTGTGTTAGAGAGAGAGAGACAGTGTGTGTTAGAGAGAGAGAGACAGTGTGTGTTAGAGAGAGAGAGACAGTGTGTGTTAGAGAGAGAGACTGTGTTAGAAAGAGAGAGAGAGACAGTGTGTGTTAGAGAGAGAGAGAGAGAGACAGTGTGTCAGAGAGAGAGAGAGAGAGACAGTGTGTGTCAGAGAGAGAGAGACAGTGTGTGTCAGAGAGAGAGAGACAGTGTGTGTCAGAGAGGGAGAGAGAGACAGTGTGTGTTAGAGAGAGAGAGACAGTGTGTGTTAGAGAGAGAGAGACAGTGTGTGTTAGAGAGAGAGAGACAGTGTGTGTTAGAGAGAGAGACTGTGTGTTAGAAAGAGAGAGAGAGACTGTGTGTGTTAGAGAGAGGGAGAGAGACAGTGTGTGTTGGAGAGAGAGACAGTGTGTTAGAGAGAGAGACGGTGTGTGTTAGAGAGAGAGAGATGGAGAGAGAGACAGTGTGTGTCAGAGTGGGAGAGACAGTGTGTGTCAGAGATGGAGAGACAGTGTGTGTCAGAGAGAGAGAGAGAGAGAGAGAGAGAGAGAGAGAGACTGTGTTAGAGAGAGAGAGAGACAGTGTGTGTCAGAGAGAGAGAGAGACAGTGTGTGTTAGAGAGAGAGAGACAGTGTGTGTTAGAGAGAGAGAGTGTGTGTTAGAGAGAGAGAGACAGTGTGTTAGAGAGAGAGAGACAGTGTGTGTTAGAGAGAGAGAGGGGAGAGACAGTGTGTGTTAGAGAGAGAGAGACAGTGTGTGTTAGAGAGAGAGAGAGACAGTGTGTGTTAGAGAGAGAGAGAGACAGTGTGTGTTAGAGAGAGAGAGAGACAGTGTGTGTTAGAGAGAGAGAGAGACCAGTGTGTGTTAGAGAGAGAGAGAGACAGTGTGTGTTTAGAGAGAGAGAGAGAGAGAGAGAGAGACACAGTGTGTGTTATAGAGAGAGAGAGAGAGACAGTGTGTGTTATAGAGAGAGAGACAGTGTGTGTTAGAGAGAGAGAGACAGTGTGTGTTAGAGAGAGAGAGAGAGTGTGTGTTAGAGAGAGAGAGAGAGTGTGTGTGAGAGAGAGAGAGACAGTGTGTTAGAGAGAGAGACAGTGTGTTAGAGAGAGAGAGACAGTGTGTTAGAGAGAGAGAGACAGTGTGGTAGAGAGAGAGAGACAGTGTGTTAGAGAGAGAGAGACAGTGTGTTAGAGAGAGAGAGACAGTGTGTGTTAGAGAGAGAGAGAGAGACAGTGTGTGTTAGAGAGAGAGAGAGACAGTGTGTTAGAGAGAGAGAGAGAGAGACAGTGTGTGTTAGAGAGAGAGAGAGAGACAGTGTGTGTCAGAGAGAGAGAGAGACAGTGTGTGTCAGAGAGAGAGAGACAGTGTGTGTCAGAGAGAGAGAGAGAGACAGTGTGTGTTAGAGAGAGAGAGAGACAGTGTGGTTAGAGAGAGAGAGACAGTGTGTTAGAGAGAGAGAGGACAGTGTGTTAGAGAGAGAGAGACAGGTGTGTTAGAGAGAGAGAGAGAGTGTGTTAGAGAGAGAGACAGTGTGTTAGAGAGAGAGAGACAGTGTGTTAGAGAGAGAGAGAGAGAGAGACAGTGTGTGTTAGAGAGAGAGAGAGAGAGACAGTGTGTGTTAGAGAGAGAGAGAGAGAGACAGTGTGTGTTAGAGAGAGAGAGAGACAGTGTGTGTTAGAGAGAGAGAGAGAGAGACAGTGTGTGTCAGAGAGAGAGAGACAGTGTGTTAGAGAGAGAGAGACAGTGTGTTAGAGAGAGAGAGAGACAGTGTGTTAGAGAGAGAGAGACAGTGTGTTAGAGAGAGAGAGACAGTGTGTTAGAGAGAGAGAGACAGTGTGTTAGAGAGAGAGAGACAGTGTGTGTTAGAGAGAGAGAGAGAGACAGTGTGTGTTAGAGAGAGAGAGAGACAGTGTGTTAGAGAGAGAGAGAGAGAGACAGTGTGTGTTAGAGAGAGAGAGAGACAGTGTGTGTTAGAGAGAGAGAGAGAGAGACAGTGTGTGTCAGAGAGAGAGAGACAGTGTGTGTTAGAGAGAGAGAGAGAGACAGTGTGTGTTAGAGAGAGAGAGACAGTGTGTTAGAGAGAGAGAGACAGTGTGTTAGAGAGAGAGAGAGAGTGTGTTAGAGAGAGAGAGACAGTGTGTTAGAGAGAGAGAGACAGTGTGTGTTAGAGAGAGAGAGAGACAGTGTGTTAGAGAGAGAGAGAGAGAGACAGTGTGTGTTAGAGAGAGAGAGAGACAGTGTGTGTTAGAGAGAGAGAGAGAGAGACAGTGTGTGTTAGAGAGAGAGACAGTGTGTGTTAGAGAGAGAGACAGTGTGTGTTAGAGAGAGAGACAGTGTGTGTTAGAGAGAGAGACAGTGTGTGTTAGAGAGAGAGACAGTGTGTGTTAGAGAGAGAGGACAGTGTGTGTTAGAGAGAGAGACAGTGTGTGTTAGAGAGAGAGACAGTGTGTGTTAGAGAGAGAGACAGTGTGTGTTAGAGAGAGAGACAGTGTGTGTTAGAGAGAGAGACAGTGTGTGTTAGAGAGAGAGACAGTGTGTGTTAGAGAGAGAGACAGACAGTGTGTGTTAGAGAGAGAGAGAGAGAGACAGTGTGTGTCAGAGAGAGAGAGAGAGAGACAGTGTGTGTCAGAGAGAGAGAGAGAGAGACAGTGTGTGTCAGAGAGAGAGAGACAGTGTGTGTCAGAGAGAGAGAGACAGTGTGTGTCAGAGAGGGAGAGAGAGACAGTGTGTGTTAGAGAGAGAGAGACAGTGTGTGTTAGAGAGAGAGAGACAGTGTGTGTTAGAGAGAGAGAGACAGTGTGTGTTAGAGAGAGAGAGACAGTGTGTGTTAGAGAGAGAGAGACAGTGTGTGTTAGAGAGAGAGACTGTGTTAGAAAGAGAGAGAGAGACAGTGTGTGTTAGAGAGAGAGAGAGAGAGAGACACAGTGTGTGTCAGAGAGAGAGAGAGAGAGACAGTGTGTGTCAGAGAGAGAGAGAGAGAGGACAGTGTGTGTCAGAGAGAGAGAGACAGTGTGTGTCAGAGAGAGAGAGACAGTGTGTGTCAGAGAGAGAGAGACAGTGTGTGTCAGAGAGGGAGAGAGAGACAGTGTGTGTTAGAGAGAGAGAGACAGTGTGTGTTAGAGAGAGAGAGACAGTGTGTGTTAGAGAGAGAGAGACAGTGTGTGTTAGAGAGAGAGAGACAGTGTGTGTTAGAGAGAGAGACTGTGTGTTAGAAAGAGAGAGAGAGACTGTGTGTGTTAGAGAGAGGGAGAGAGACAGTGTGTGTTGGAGAGAGAGACAGTGTGTTAGAGAGAGAGACGGTGTGTGTTAGAGAGAGAGAGATGGAGAGAGAGACAGTGTGTGTCAGAGTGGGAGAGACAGTGTGTGTCAGAGATGGAGAGACAGTGTGTGTCAGAGAGAGAGAGAGAGAGAGAGAGAGAGAGAGAGAGAGAGAGAGACGTGTGTTAGAGAGAGAGAGAGACAGTGTGTGTTAGAGAGAGAGAGACAGTGTGTGTCAGAGAGAGAGAGAGACAGTGTGTGTTAGAGAGAGAGAGACAGTGTGTGTTAGAGAGAGAGAGTGTGTGTTAGAGAGAGAGAGACAGTGTGTTAGAGAGAGAGAGACAGTGTGTGTTAGAGAGAGAGAGAGAGACAGTGTGTGTTAGAGAGAGAGAGACAGTGTGTGTTAGAGAGAGAGAGAGACAGTGTGTGTTAGAGAGAGAGAGAGACAGTGTGTGTTAGAGAGAGAGAGAGACAGTGTGTGTTAGAGAGAGAGAGAGACAGTGTGTGTTAGAGAGAGAGAGAGACAGTGTGTGTTAGAGAGAGAGAGAGAGAGAGAGAGAGAGAGAGAGACACAGTGTGTGTTATAGAGAGAGAGAGAGAGACAGTGTGTGTTATAGAGAGAGAGACAGTGTGTGTTAGAGAGAGAGAGACAGTGTGTGTTAGAGAGAGAGAGAGAGTGTGTGTTAGAGAGAGAGAGAGTGTGTGTGAGAGAGAGAGAGAGACAGTGTGTTAGAGAGAGAGAGACAGTGTGTTAGAGAGAGAGAGACAGTGTGTTAGAGAGAGAGAGACAGTGTGTTAGAGAGAGAGAGGACAGTGTGTTAGAGAGAGAGAGAGCAGTGTGTTAGAGAGAGAGAGACAGTGTGTGTTAGAGAGAGAGAGAGAGACAGTGTGTGTTAGAGAGAGAGAGAGACAGTGTGTTAGAGAGAGAGAGAGAGAGACAGTGTGTGTTAGAGAGAGAGAGAGAGACAGTGTGTGTCAGAGAGAGAGAGACAGTGTGTGTCAGAGAGAGAGAGACAGTGTGGTTCAGAGAGAGAGAGAGAGACAGTGTGTGTTAGAGAGAGAGAGAGACAGTGTGTTAGAGAGAGAGAGACAGTGTGTTAGAGAGAGAGAGACAGTGTGTTAGAGACAGTGTGTTAGAGAGAGAGAGACAGTGTGTTAGAGAGAGAGAGAGAGAGACAGTGTGTTAGAGAGAGAGAGAGAGAGAGACAGTGTGTGTTAGAGAGAGAGAGAGAGAGACAGTGTGTGTTAGAGAGAGAGAGAGAGACAGTGTGTTAGAGAGAGAGAGAGACAGTGTGTGTAGAGAGAGAGAGAGACAGTGTGTTAGAGAGAGAGAGACAGTGTGTTAGAGAGAGAGAGACAGGTGTTAGAGAGAGAGAGACAGTGTGTTAGAGAGAGAGAGACAGTGTGTTAGAGAGAGAGAGACAGTGTGTTTAGAGAGAGAGAGACAGTGTGTTAGAGAGAGAGAGACAGTGTGTTAGAGAGAGAGACAGTGTGTGTTAGAGAGAGAGAGAGAGAGACAGTGTGTGTTAGAGAGAGAGAGAGAGAGAGACAGTGTGTGTTAGAGAGAGAGAGAGAGACAGTGTGTGTTAGAGAGAGAGAGAGAGAGACAGTGTGTGTCAGAGAGAGAGAGACAGTGTGTGTTAGAGAGAGAGAGAGAGACAGTGTGTGTTAGAGAGAGAGAGACAGTGTGTTAGAGAGAGAGAGAGACTGTGTGTTAGAGAGA
>NC_092784.1:60566784-60731784 GCF_047496795.1 Chiloscyllium punctatum
GCCCTCCCAACCCCATACACACCCCAATAACTGCATCGAGCTCAGTACATTCACCACGTTTAGAAACATTACCATTGGTCCCCATATCCAAACGTGCGGTAAGGATGGGGAACACAGCACTGACCCTGACAGTTTCCCATTGCAACAACCTGTTCACTCCCAATGCGTATTATCCAATTCTGAATCGATCGGCAGACATCCTGTGTGCCCTAATCCATTTACCAACCTGCTGGGCAGCTTCTTATTAACGACCTTCTTAAAACTCAAACACCACCATGAGCCGTTCTGCTTTATCTATGCTACAAGTAACATCCTTAATAAATACAACACATTTGTCAAACGTGATTTCCCCTCGCTAAGTCCATGTCAACCCAACCTAATTCCATCCCCTGTTCACCGACTGCCCTGAATTATACTCTCCACACCCTGAGAGTCAGGGGAAGGAATCTCCTTTTCCAACACCCATCCTCAATGTAGTGAAGCTGGAAGCTGGGCTGTGATATAGGATGCTCACTTACTAGTGCCTGATGTCGACCCTCTGTGTACTGGAGTTGTAATTAATCAGAACACATCGTTTAACTGTGTTCAGGCTGACCTGTAAAGGAATCGACAATGCAGGGTTAGCGCCAAGGAAGCAGCAATGCAGTGCGCTGGAGAACACGGCATCAACCCACAACTTAAAGAGGACTCTGGGCACAGTGTGAGGTTCACACGTCCCAGTAAAACCCACACAGAGCCTGCCCAACATCGAGCAGCAGCAGCAGTGCCATCAGCTCCACGCTGCTGGGGAACTCAGGGCGTTGCTGACAGTGAATACAGAGACACTGTTCGGGACTGGACCCCACAGCCAAAGGGGCTCATCAGGCAGGTTCACAACAATGTGCATTCGCCCAGCGCCTTTAATGTTGGAAAACAGGCCAAAGACACAAAACAAAACAGATGTTGGAGCAGCAGATGGAAAGCCCAAGATGGGGGTTATGCTGCATCTTAATGGGCGGGGTGGGGGGGGGGGAGAAACGAGAGTGGGGGGGGAGGGGGAGAGCGAGGAGGGGGGAGGAGGAGGAGAGCGAGGGGGAGGAGGAGGAGAGCAAGGGGGGAGGAGGAGGAGAGCGAAGGGGGGGAGAGGAGGAGAGCGAGGGGGGAGGAGCAGGAGGGCGAAGGGGGGAGGAGGAGGAGAGCGAGGGGGGAGGAGGAGGAGAGCGAGGGGGGAGGAGGAGGAGAGCGAGGGGGGAGGAGGAGGAGAGCGAGGGGGGAGGAGGAGGAGAGCGAGGGGGGAGGAGGAGGAGAGCGAGGGGGGAGGAGGAGGAGAGCGAAGGGGGGGAGGAGGAGGAGAGCGAGGGGGGGGAGGAGGAGGAGAGCGAGGGGGAGGAGGAGAGCGAGGGGGGGAGGAGGAGGAGAGCGAGGGGGGAGGAGGAGGAGAGCGAGGGGGGGAGGAGGAGGAGAGCGAGGGGGGAGGAGGAGGAGAGCGAGGGGGGAGGAGGAGGAGAGCGAGGGGGGAGGAGGAGGAGAGCGAGGGGGGAGGAGGAGGAGAGCGAGGGGGGAGGAGGAGGAGAGCGAAGGGGGGGAGGAGGAGAGCGAGGGGGGAGGAGGAGGAGAGCGAGGGGGGGAGGAGGAGGAGAGCGAGGGGGAGGAGGAGGAGAGCGAGGGGGGAGGAGGAGGAGAGCGAGGGGGGAGGAGGAGGAGAGCGAGGGGGGAGGAGGAGGAGAGCGAGGGGGGAGGAGGAGGAGAGCGAGGGGGGAGGAGGAGAGCGAAGTGGGGGGGGGGGGGAGGAGGAGAGCGAAGGGGGGGGAGGAGGAGAGCGAGGGGGGGGGGGAGGAGGAGGAGAGCGAGGGGGGGAGGGGAGAGCGAGGTGGGGGAGGGGAGAGCGAGGTGGGGGAGGGGAGAGCGAGGGGGGAGGAGGAGGAAAGCGAGGGGGGGAGGAGGAGGAGAGCGAGGGGGGAGAGGAGGAAAGCGAGGGGGGGAGGCGAGCGAGGGGGGAGGAGGAGGAGAGCGAGGGGGGAGAGGAGGAGAGCGAGGGGGGAGAGGAGGAAAGCGAGGGGGGGAGGCGAGCGAGGGGGGAGGAGGAGGAGAGCGAAGGGGGGGGGGAGGAGGAGAGCGAGGGGGGAGGAGGAGGAGAGCGAAGGGGGGAGGAGGAGGAGAGCGAGGGGGGAGGAGGAGGAGAGCGAGGGGGGAGGAGGAGGAGAGCGAGGGGGGAGGAGGAGGAGAGCGAGGGGGGAGGAGGAGGAGAGCGAGGGGGGAGGAGGAGGAGAGCGAAGGGGGGGAGGAGGAGGAGAGCGAGGGGGGGGAGGAGGAGGAGAGCGAGGGGGAGGAGGAGAGCGAGGGGGGAGGAGGAGGAGAGCGAAGGGGGAGGAGGAGAGCGAGGGGGGAGGAGGAGAGCGAGGGGGGAGGAGGAGGAGAGCGAGGGGGGAGGAGGAGGAGAGCGAGGGGGGAGGAGGAGGAGAGCGAGGGGGGAGGAGGAGGAGAGCGAGGGGGGAGGAGGAGGAGAGCGAGGGGGGAGGAGGAGGAGAGCGAGGGGGGAGGAGGAGGAGAGCGAGGGGGGAGGAGGAGGAGAGCGAGGGGGGAGGAGGAGGAGAGCGAGGGGGGAGGAGGAGGAGAGCGAGGGGGGAGGAGGAGGAGAGCGAGGGGGGGGGAGGAGGAGAGCGAGGGGGGGGGAGGAGGAGAGCGAGGGGGGGGAGGAGGAGAGCGAGGGGGGGGGAGGAGGAGAGCGAGGGGGGGGGGAGGAGGAGAGCGAGGGGGGGGGAGGAGGAGAGCGAGGGGGGGGGAGGAGGAGGAGAGCGAGGGGGGGAGGGGAGAGCGAGGTGGGGGAGGGGAGAGCGAGGTGGGGGAGGTGGAGAGCGAGGGGGGAGGAGGAGAGTGAGGGGGGAGGGGGAGAGCGAGGGTGAGAGGGGGAGGGGTGGGGAGAGCGAGGGTGGAGGGGGAGGAGGAGAGCGAGGGGGGAGGGGGAGGAGTAGAGCGAGGGGGGGAGTGGGGGAGAGCGGGGGAGAGGGAGGGGGAGGAGAACGAGGTGATTCCAAACCCTCGGCCGTCATGGCAGGAGTCGTGCTTTCCTGTGAGCCAGCCTCGGGGCAGTTAGGATGGGCAACACCCACTGCCCTCCAAGGAGGCTGAACGCTGGGGAACAGTTTCCAACGTTCAGACACTGGGAACACCAAGGGAGAGGTGGAGAATTTCTCCGATCTCCAGCCTGTCCCACCCACACGGTAACCTCTAACCCCAGCCTGTCCCTCCCACAGCACCCTCACCCACACGGTAACCTCTAACCCCAGCCTGTCCCTCCCACAGCCCGCTCACCCACACGGTAGCCTCCTACCTTATAGACGTTGATGGAGGGGAACATACTCTGGAAGATAGTGGCCATCAGCTTAATGTGCATCCCATCTCCTCCAAAGTTACTCAGCACCAACAACGCATGATTGAGGAACTGCTGCTCATGCATCCGGTGTCTCTTCAGAGAGGAGACTACATCCTTCACCAGGGAATACTAGGAAAGACAGGAAAGACAGGGCTAACCCAGGGAATACTGGGAAAGACAGGGCAAACCCAGGGAATGCTGGGAAAGACAGGGCAAACCCAGGGAATGCTGGGAAAGACAGGGCAAACCCAGGGAACGCTGGGAAACACAGGGCTAACCCAGGGAACGCTGGGAAAGACAGGGCTAACCCAGGGAACGCTGGGAAAGACAGGGCTAACCCAGGGAACGCTGGGAAAGACAGGGCTAACCCAGGGAACGCTGGGAAAGACAGGGCTAACCCAGGGAACGCTGGGAAAGACAGGGCTAACCCAGGGAACGCTGGGAAAGACAGGGCTAACCCAGGGAACGCTGGGAAAGACAGGGCTAACCCAGGGAACGCTGGGAAAGACAGGGCTAACCCAGGGAACGCTGGGAAAGACAGGGCTAACCCAGGGAACGCTGGGAAAGACAGGGCTAACCCAGGGAACGCTGGGAAAGACAGGGCTAACCCAGGGAACGCTGGGAAAGACAAGGCTAACCCAGGGAAAGACAGGGCTAACCCAGGGAACGCTGGGAAAGACAGGGCTAACCCAGGGAACGCTGGGAAAGACAAGGCTAACCCAGGGAACGACAGAGCAAACCCAGGGAACGCTGGGAAAGACAGAGCAAACCCAGGGAACGCTGGGAAAGACAGAGCAAACCCAGGGAACACTAGGAAAGACAGAGCAAACCCAGGGAACACTGGGAAAGACAGAGCAAACCCAGGGAACGCTGGGAAACATAGGGTAATCTCAGGGAAAACTGGCTCAGAACATTTGAAATGTGTTAGTCTGAACCAGCTTGATCCTTCACCCACAAGTCAAGGGCAATAGACCAGAGAAAGGGCCCATGGGATTTGATGGTCAGACATTCAATGATCACCAAGGAATAGGATTGGTGGGCCAGATGGTTAAATCTTTTTACATTTGAGAATAATAAATGGGGGAGAGCGAGGGCAATGCTGCCCTGGGGTGGGGGAGGGTGATAGTGACAGGGGCTCACCCACACCAGGGGTGGAGGACAGGACTGTTCAGATATTTGGGGGGGGGGGGGGGGGGGGGTGGGCCTGCAGAAATGAGCAGGAGGGTCCTGGGCTGAGGGGAGAGAAACACTGGACAGTAGAGACGACCTACTGTGAGCTGTTTGTAATCATGTTAAAGGAGCTTTAGCTTTCACCCAGCAGCTGCCAGTCAGTGGAACAGGGACTGTAATTCACCAGCTCATCAGAAAGACAGTGCCTCTGACAGTGTCACTCTGCCTCAGCCCGGCACTGCTGTAATATTAGACCCTGGACACCCCCCACATGATCAGGACTCAAACCAAAAACCATGTCTCCAGAGACTGATGTTGAGAACTCCTCCTCCCACAGAGACTAGAAAACAGATGGGAGCACTCCAGCAGGTCAGTGAGGTGAGCAAGCTGAGCTAAATACTCTTTACTCAAGATCAATAATACTGACAAAACCCACCATAGACACACTGAATAAATACCACGGTTAATCCCATCCAACTTCAACCCCAGTGATCCCTGATCCAGTGGTGATGGAGATCTCAGTAATCACAGGGGATCAATCTCCAGCTATCTGTCTCTAACAATCTGGTTACACTTCCAAAGTGGACCTCTCTCAATTTGACATGGTAATACCAACACTGAGTAATTTAACCGTCGATTTAATAACTTATATCGAAAACAGAAATGAACTATTTAGCTGCTAGTTGCTGAAGACGTGATATTCAGATGGTTAGATCATAGCTGTCCCTGGGCCACTGTCCTTACAATGAAGATGCGATCAGAAACCCGAACAGAAACACTTACACGGTGAACCTTGAACGTGAGCGTGGGGCCTCTTGGCAAACGGGCAACTTTCTGAAGGACGATGGAAGAAAAGGCAAGTCAGCAATCTGAAGATAATCCCACACGTTTACTGTCAAAAGCACCTTCCCCAGATCAACATCAATGTCACCTCCACACCAAGAGGGGGCAGCAGGTGATTGTTAAATTGACATCATAACTGGATGTCAAACCAACAAAGCCTCCTCGACCCCCTGCACTGTACAACAATGTGACCGTTTCTCTAAGTCAGTATCACTTGGTAAAACAATGATTCAGTGTGCATTTCACAACCACTTCTCAAAGCTATATCTTAGCAGCAATTCTCCACTGACTGTTTGGAATGGGATGGAATTCATTGCAATACAGGATACAGTCAACCCCACTGGCTTGTCATTGAACTGGGCTAGTGGAGGGGTCTCAGAGCTCACCAAGTGAAGTAGGAACACATTCAGTGCCTGGCACTGGATTGTACCTTCACAGCTTTTGGTTAATCAGCAAAGGTGCCTTTTGATATTCTAGCATCTCAGTTTGGAATTCCAAAGTCAATTCTCTATGTATATCTTTATTAAAATGTCTTCACTAACCTCTGCATTACTGATTGGGTTAACAGGAAACTATTAGCAGCTTCAGAGATATCTTACTTCAGACTAGTTTTGCCCCTCACCGATTCTCAATATTATAAGAATTCTTAAAGTTTTAACATTTATTCTTGAAACGTTCTTTTCCAGTAATCTAGTGGCCGGTTACAGAGTGTATCAGTACTATCCCTGTGGTACAGTGTCTGTCAGTGAACAAACCGATCAGGAAATGGCTGAGAGTCCGGGAGGTGACGTAATCAAGGTCTTTGAAACACTGACAGGTTTTGATCAAGTTAATAGAGAGAGAACATTTCTTCCTGAGTGGAATTAGAAGCAAGCAATCCAATCAGGAATTCACAAGAAATGTCTCCATCCACAGAATGGGAGGGACTACAAATGTCACTCCCACAGGAAGGGACTGGAGTGAAATTTCTGGATATATTTAAGGGGAGATTAAGCATTTGAGGGAGAGGATGGCAAAGGGTTAAGATTAGAAGAGATGGTGGGGGGGGAGGAGTTGAGCAGAGCAGAAACGCCAGCATGAACTAGTTGGGCTGAATAGCCTGTTTGTAGGCTGTACATCCTGCATTGTATCAGGACAGTGACAGGAAGTTACTTAAAGTGAATTCAATAAAACGAAGAAGCTGTTGCTGACATCAGGAGAAACCACAGCGAACAGACCGAATACCTCCAGAGGTACCGAAACAAGCAATCAGTGCTGGACAGGGAGCGACAACACACTTTACCTGCGCTGGCTACAAGCGAATCATTGAAAATAGAATGAATCAGGAGCTAACAATATCATCAGTGACAAACAGATTCATTACTCAAGTGGCAAAAGCACCTCCAAGTACACTGGCAAGAACAGTTTCATTGATAAAAACATCCATAAACTAACAATAAATAATAAAGAGGAAAATCATTTCTTCCTTGGGGGAAGAATTTCCATGTACTTACAAAGTTCACACTTGTCGATGTTTTGGTAAAAACTAAAAAATGTGTGACGCCGAGTGGCCCAGCCACAGAGACAAAATCCTTCAGCAAGTTCTTCTTCTGTACCTGAGAACAGAGTCACACCCACCAGCTCATCAATACAGCACAGCCAGAGCCACTTCACTGCATCAGTGACATCAGCCCTTTTTATCAGTCAATAGCCCTCATGTCGGATTTACTCACCTCATTAACACAAACCGCTTCGAGCCCTGCCCAGCAACTACAGACAGATGGAGTTTCATTTAGATAAATATGAGGTGCCGCAATTCGCTAAGGCAAATCAGGGCAGGACTTGCACACTTAAGAGTACAACACAGGGGAGAGTTGCTGAACAAAGAGACCTAGGGGTGCAGGTTCATCGTTCCTTTAAGGTGCAGCCACAGATAGGCACAGTGGTGAAAGTGGTGTGTGGTATGCTTGCCGTTATTGGTCAGAGCATTGAGTGTCGGAGTTGGGAGGTCATGTAATGGCTGTACAGGACACTGGTTAGGCCACGTTTGGTATACAGCGTAAAATTCTGGATCTTGCTATAGGAAGGATGATGTTGAACTTGAAAGGGTGAGAGGGAAAAAATTTAAAAGGGACCTGAGGGACAATTTTTTCACACAGAGAGTGGTCTGCGCATGGAATGAGCTACCAACGGAAATGAAGGAGGCTGGTAAAATTACAATATTTAAGAGGCATCTGGGTTGGTATATGACTAGGAAGAGTTCAGAGGGATATGGGCCAAATGCTGGCAAATGGGACTAGATTAATTTAGGATATCTGGTCGGCATGGACGAGTTAAACCAAAGGGTCTGTTTCTATATCAGTGAGCTGTGAACACATGCTGGTCCAAGGAAGTCACTGTTCCTGTGCTGATTTCTCCAGGAATTGTTTAAGCAGACAATAGAACTTCCACTTACCCACAATCAGAGCTCAACTATACCCCAGATGGACTTCAGCACCGTCTGAAGGGCAGTTAGGGACAGACACTGGCTGATGGTGCAGCCGGGAATGAATCATATGTTCAACATTTTATTGGACAAAGAAACAATGGAATATGGAATTAAGTAAATGGAATTGATGGACAGATCAGCCACGATCCCCTGAATGTTGGGCTGAATGTCCCCTTCTGTGACACCCTACCACCAATATTAACATATTCCCCATAATAGAAACATCTTTCTCCTATTTCCCCATCATCTCTGATCAAGTTCGGACATTAATCATCTTCTCACAAAACCTGTGACAGCCCGTTATGGGACATCACCTCAGGCAAAGGCACTCATCATTGCATTAACCTGCTCCCCTCAGCTGCTGAGAGCTTTGTGCATTCCAGATTTCTGGTCTTCACCCTTTTTGTTTGAAACTAAACTTATTAAAACAGTGACACACATTCCTTCCTCTAACTGGAAACGGAAGCAGAGACTTGTTTATTTTTCCATGTCAAACTGCCCATTCCTGATTTCCCCGAACGGTGCAGCTTGTCAGAGCACAGTGACCAATTTTCCACATTGCTGATGCTCTGCTACCACAATAAGGTCAGACCAATTAGGGATAGGACTTTTCCTTCCTTAAGGGATAGTAGTGGCCTACAGTTTCTTTTAAAGATAATCATCATGATAACAGAGACTGGCTTTAAACTCTACCAGCTGCAGTAAAGCCACATCATTATCCTGGGCCTTGTTGTGCCAGGTCCAGTGACATTACCACTACCACACCATCTTCCATGAGGACAGTAAGAAATGCGCTCAAATTACCTCTAAAGGAACATGGTTGGTGTACACATGCTGGAAAAGCACAGCAGGTCAGGCAGCATCCAAGGAGCAGGAGAATCGGCGTTTCTGACATTTTCCTGTTGAAGGGCTTATGCCCAAAATGATGACTTTCCTGCTCCTCGGATGCTGCCTGACCAGCTGTGCTTTTCCAGCAGCACAAACTCCAACTCTGATCTCCAGCATCTGCAGTCCTCACTTTCTCCTCTAGAGGTACATAGCATTGACAGAGACCGTCCATTCAGCCCACAGCGTCTATGCTTTTACGTCCCACCCACCTCACTGTATTAACATAACCTTCCACTCCTACCTCTCTCATGCTTCCACTAAATAGAAAGGAGAAATGATCAATCCCTGGGTAAAGCAAGGATTCCCTGCCAAGGAAGCTCAGGGGATGGCTCTCTGTGTTGTGGCTGTTGACCTTCCTAGAGTAAGGAGAGTTCCTCGCCCTTACCCAGGAACCTCACCTTCAGGTTCCGGGCTGTGTAAGGCTCCATGATCCGTCTGAGGTCAGTGATCAGTTGGTGAACATTCAGACCCACTTGTCCTCGGCTGAAGATGAACGTGTGAGGGACAGTGGCGAATTCCTCCTGAGACCGTTGTATCGCAATCTCACGAGTTCGCTTCTGAGCCTTCGTCTGAAACAGGATTTAAACAAATTAGTGACTACAGAGAGAGGTTGTAGAGAGAGGGGAGGGGACAGAAGGGAGATTTGTGGATAGGAGGATTGAGCATGGGGCGGGGGGGGGAAGGGAGGAGGGGGATGGGGAATGGGGGGGGAGATGGGGAATGGGGGGGGGAATGGGGTATGGGGGGGGGAATGGGGAATGGGGGGGGATGGGGAATGGGGGGAGATGGGGAATGGGGGGGGGGGTGGGGGATGGGGAATGCGGGGGGGATGGGGAATGGGGGGGGGATGGGGAATGGGGGGGGGATGGGGAATGGGGGGAGATGGGGAATGGGGGGAGATGGGGAATGGGGGGGGAATGGGGGGGGGATGGGGAATGGGGGGGGGATGGGGAATGGGGGGAGATGGGGAATGGGGGGGGGATGGGGAATGGGGGGGGGATGGGGAATGGGGGGAGATGGGGAATGGGGGGGGGATGCGGAATGGGGGGAGATGGGGAATGGGGGGGGGATGGGGAATGGGGGGGGGATGGGGAATGGGGGGGAGATGGGGAATGGGGGGAGATGGGGAATGGGGGGGGGGATGCGGAATGGGGGGGGGATGGGGAATGGGGGGGGGATGGGGAATGGGGGGGGTGGGGGATGGGGAATGGGGGGGTGGGGAGAGAGAGGGGGAATGGGGATGAAGATGAGGCCGGGCCTGACCTTTCCGCGTTTCCCCATCGTTGTTGTTGTTGTTGCTGCCGCCGACCTCCTTCTCTTTCCTCCGTCTCACACGTTTCCAGCCGGAGCCGCCATTACCGCTGACCACGTGACCCCGGGTCCGCCCCGCTCACCGCTCCGGCCGGAACCGCCCTCTCCCGCACAAAGGTTCCGGCCTCAAACCGGCCCCTAGTGGAGAGTCTGGGAATGACACTGGGCAGAAAGTCAGGTCTCACTGACACAACACCCTGTGGGTTATTGGCAAATGCAGACCCTGAGCTGACCCTGGGACTGTGTTATATTTGAAGGAATAAAATCCAATCTCCTGCCCTGGTATCATGACACTATCATTGATTGAACAACTGGGGAGAGGGAACCTTTAGGTTCTTCATACTGTACCTGCATATCAACAACTGCCAACTGGAGGATTGAGCCCTGGTTTTTCACTGCTTACAGCTCCAATTATACCCAAAGAGAGAGAATCCATAAAACGTAGACTCAGAAGTAGGCCATTCAGCCCATCAAGTCTGCTGTACCATTCCATGAAACACAGACAAAGGGAGAATGTGTAAACTCCACACAGATCAGAGGCTGGTATCGAACCTGGGTCCCTAGTGCTGAGGCGCAGCAGTGCTAACCACTGAGCCACAATGCTGCCCCACATGGACTGTTCCCATCAGTACCTTTTCCCCCTGGTTATTTCTAACCAGCTTTGTTTCCATAATGGCTATTATACCCATCATACTTATTAACCTCTTTGTGCCAACAATCCATTCATTTTGTTCTGTATCGCATATGCCTTTCAGTAAAGAGCCATTGATTTTGCCTCTTGCCAGCACCTCCCCTCCGCCTCCCAACTTTGTTCCTTTTGCTATTTTCCCCATTTATATACTCTGACCCTCTCTGGATATAGACATCCAAATAGCTACCCTGTAATGTTGCCATATTCTATCATTTTGTAATCGACATTACCTTCCCGACCCCCTGTTTAGTTTGAAGCCCTGTCTATAATCAGAGTTAGTTGTGACAGTGGTGAGCAACAGGGAGTGGAGATTGTCCAGTGTCGATCTGTCACCATTGTTGATAACCTTACCTGTGAATTAGGATCTCATTCCTGAAGAAGGACTCATGCCCAAAACATTGATCCTCCTGCTCCTTGGATGCTGTCTGACCTGCTGCGCTTTTCCAGCAACACATTTTCAGCCCTTACCTGTGAATTAGCCCAGTACAGATACTGGCACATCCCAAGGTCCAGGTCTACGTGCTGAGGGATGCACAGTGGGGAAAGACCACCGTGTGAGGACTTCCTGCCCAAGGTAAATGGGAATCCGTTCAGTTATTGGACTCTCCTGGTGCCCCTAATATATTGACTCTCAGTCTGGTTCAAGTAAGAGATGCTTTTGGTTTGATTGGATAGAGTGAAACTCCAATGTTTGATTCCTTGAGATGCTGCTGTTCAGAACTGAACTGTGTTTGCATGTATATGAGTTTTTTTTTAGTGAATAAAGTATTTTTTGAAATAAAACAAGACAGAAATCCATTTTACAAGGGAATAAAGTATTGCAGAGCCAGGTACAGGATTACAACAAATATTTATTTTATTGTAAAAAGTCACCAAGGGCAGGCGCTGTACATGAAGTGAGTGAAAATCCTCGGACAATTTCCTTAAAACACAGTCAGCTCAGGGGTTGAGGAATCAATCGCATTAAAAATAAAAAATCCATCTCCATGCAATGTATAAAACCTGAGCAGAGAAAAACCCATCAGCTGAGACTGAGGAAGCGGTGACTGGTGAACATGGTCCTGTGGGTAAACACAGAGCAACAAACATCACCAAGTCCCCTGGGTTCACTCCGGGTCTGTCTACAACAGAGCAGCTGTGTCTTGGACTCTCACCAGCCGCACTTATAGCAGGAACAAATCTGCAAACATCCACAGGGCTCTGGGTGTTAGTTAAATTAATATGTACACATTTTACATACATTCTGTTTTAATTTGGTAGTCAGTTTATGAATCTTGTTAAAGGTACTTAGCAAGGGAGGAGTCAGGGGGATTTGCACCAACAGCGTTCTCTCTCTCAGACATTGTGAAGGGACAGGGAGTCAGGTTCTGGGTGTAATGTGGAAGCTAGTGCAATTGGGGATGTCAATGAAAATTCAGCACCGGTTTCCCAGAGGTGTCTCATCCTCGCTCTGCGGCAGAGTGAATTAAAAGATAAAGATTGTACTGTCAGGAGATCAAACCAAACCAAACCAAACTACTGTGCTGTAATCAGCGCGACCATAACATTCACCCTCTGAGTCAGGTTGGAGTTTGGAGGGAGTGGGGGACTGGAGAGTGGGACACTGCACCAGGAGCTACTGGGATTTAACACAAAAACAAAAAAGGGGAGGGTGCTGTCGAATAGACTTGTTGACTTGTCAGGAGCTGGTGCTGTATTCCTCAACGACACTCGGGAAGACGGAGCTTCTCATTGGAGACAGTGAGAGGGAGTTGCCCATTCCCAGTCCAAGCACAGCACCATGAGGATGAGGCTGAAATGATGACAGCCCGGGAGAGAGATACAATGATGGAGACAGCAACCATTCTCATGGCCAACATGGTGGTGAGGTGAAGTGGGATTTTCGATCTGCACCTGCTTTGTGATCAGTGAGGCAGGGGTAGTGAGGGGCAAGGGGAGGACATCATGAGGCTGAATGTGCTCAGTGACCAACTGCGGCAGCTTTTGGGGATTTGAGGAGGAGAGAAAATGGAGATGAAATTTGCAGGAAAACATCACAGGAGAGTTGGCAACTGAAACTTGAACACGTGAGTCGTGAACAACTCCAAACAATCGTACAGAACAACAAGACTTCCCTTTCTCAAACACATCCCCAGGTGTTAATATTGATGTCAGGATGGATTTATTTTGATCCCTGCTTTAAACAAAACCCCTTAATGCTTTTCAGGAAAGCAAGTATGAGCTGGCGAAGTGGATTCCCATTTTACACAGGGTTTGGACCTGGTTTATTTGGCAGGTAACTGTCCTGTTGGAGGTTTGAGGGTTGGGATGAGTCTTGGGGTGGGGGGTTGGGGGGTGGAGGGGGGGTTGGGGGGGGGTCTGTGCCAGACAGTAGCTTGTGGTCTGAGGTGCCCTGCTCTGTCTCTCCTCACTGGGTTTGAATGGAGGGGATCATCAGGGGCTGTTAAAACACACAGGACACAAATTAACAAAAGCCAATGGCAGAGAGAGTGGACCATGTGGACAGAGGGAGTGCCCTACTCATTCACCACCGTCAGGAGGAGAAGTGCAGTCACACTCTGATTGGGAAACACGGGGAGGTGACCAGGGAATGGCAATGACGTCAGTCAGTGTAACAAACAGGAGCTGCAGAACTTACTCTGGCAAAACTTCAAACATTTAATTGATGTGAAAAGGAACAGGAAGGGGTTAACAGTGGTTGTTGACTTAAAGAATTCCAGAGCCATTTCCACCAATAGATTTTGTACAAATGATTGTGATTTAGCCCATCCATCCCATCTGAAAACAATGTGCAGTAAAATTCCACACAAGATTTGCCCCACCCACAACATCCTCATTACAAATCGGAGTGACTGACATTGGATAATAATTGAGAAATACCAACAAAGTCACTGATCACTGTCTGTTCAGTGAGCAGCAGTATCTGTAAAAGGCAGATCCCAGACCCTGCTCACTGGGAACTCAGCAGAGTTTAACAATTCTCTCCCAATTTGTTTGGGACAATGAAAAACGTCCAAAGCTTGCAAACCAGGGGGTGACACTGGCATCAGTTTACAACATTTCAGTATCTTCAGCCAGCAATCTGCTTCAATTTCTGAAAACATTCTGGAAATCTTCACAGCTTCCTCACTCATTCAAAAGACATCAAGTTCAGGGGAGGCTGCAATAAACATTAATTAGCGCAAAATAAAATCGGGTTCTGAATCAGACACAAGGTCAACGAGAGAAAGAAACCCCCAGAGAGATGGGGAGGAAGGGGAGGCTAGAATGAATTGATTTCACAGCTTTATCTGAAATGGGATAAATGTGAGGGAGTTTGACAGAGACATTGCTGTATGCCCCTGGGGTGAAGATTCCTTCCAGTTAATAACCTGCTCTTAACAGATCCTGCACCAACTATGGAGACCAACGAATTGTTCAATAAACATTCATCAACTGAGGTTACACAAGCCTCAGTATAGCAACAGACAGAGTGCTACACGGTCGCAGGGTCAGTATGGATATGGGTATCATTGGCTGGAGCAGCATTTATTGCCTGTCCCTAGTTTCCCCTCGAAGTGGTGACAGTGAGTTGTCCGTGTCCTGGAGGTACAACCAGAGACTTCCTAGGGAGGGAGTTCCTGCATTCTGATCCAGTGACACTGAAGGAACGGCAGTATGTTTCCAAGTCAGGATGGTGACTGGCTCAGAGGGGAACTTGCAGGGGGTGGTGTTCTCATGTATCTGCTGCCCTTGTCCTTCCAGATGGAAATGGTCATGGGTTTGGAAGGAGCTGTCTGAGGATCTTTAGTGAATTTCTGCAGTACATCTTGAAGATAGTACACATTACTGCTACTAAGTGTCGGTGCTGGAGGGAGTGGGTGCGGTGCCAAATCAAGCAGGCTGCTTTGTCCAGAGTGGTGTTGACCTACTGGGGCTACACTCATCCAAACAAGTGGGGAGTATTCTATCACACTCCTGACTTGGGCCTTGTAGACAGAATCATAGAATCCCTACAGTGTGGAAGAGGCCATTCGGCCGATTGAGTCCACCCTGATCCTCCAAACAGTATCCCATCCATACGCACCCCAATATAACCCTGCATTTCCCATGGCCAATCCACCTAACCTGCACATTTTTGGACTGAGGGGAGAGGAAACCCATGCTGACACGGGGAGAATATTCAAACTCCACAAAGACAGTCGCCCAAGGGTGGAATCAAACCCGGGTCCCCTAGCGCTGAGAGACATAGCTGAGGCACCATCTCACCTCAGATGGTGAGTTACTTGCTCCTAGCCTCTGACCTGCTTTGTAGCCTCTGTGTTTATATGTTGAGTAAGGTCCAGTTTCCAGTCAATGATAACTCCCAGGATGTTGAATCTGGAAGATTCAATGACAGTAACCCCATTGAAGGTCAAGAGCTAGTGATTAGCCTGTCTCTTTTTGGAGATGGTCATAGCCTGGCATTTGTGTGGTGTGAATGTGACTTGTCAACCCAAGCCTGGATACTGTCTGGATCTTGCTGCATCTGGGTTTGCAGAGAAGCATGGACTGCTGCAGTACCTCAGGAGTGGTGAATGGTGGTGAACATTGTACCATCCCCATTTCGGACCTTACCATAGGGAACAGTCATTGATGAAGCAGCTGAAGATGGTTGGGCCTAGGACACTCCCCTGAGGAACTCCTATAGAGACATCCTGGAGCTGAGATGACCGACCTCCAACAACCACAGCCATCTTCCTACATGTCAGGTATGACTCCAACCAGGAGAAAATTTTGCTCGGGTTCTGTGATATCACACTCAGTCAAACGCAGCCTTGATGTCAAGGACTGTCACTCTCCCCTCCCCTCCCCTCTGGGATTTGGCTCTTCTGTCCACATTTGAACCAAGGCTGTAATGAGGTCAGGAGCTGGGTGGCGCCGTGGGAGCACTGTGCTGTCGGAGGGTCAGACACAATAGGTGGAGGGAGAAATGTGATACCTATCTGATCACTAGAGGTGTAGCAGTCCTCACTGTAGAGGGCTGGAAGAACCAAACGCTCCATCAGGGAAACACAGGCTTGTTTTCAAATAAGTTTGTCCTTGATTGGGTCACACTTACCTGGTTCCTGTTTCTCTCACAGGCCTTGCTTAAGTGTTTGACCCACAGTGTTGCATTCAGTCTGCTCCCTGCGTGGAATCGATAACAATGCCCTGCTTGAAAAACAGAGGGAGAGTTGGCAAAGTTCAACTATCTCAACAGGAAAGGCCAGACTAATACGATCCCTTTACTTCAGACATGTAGGCCTCTCTCACAAACCAGGGTCACATCGGATTCCAATCCTGCTGCTCTCCACAACCCCAACCCATCCCTTTCAGGACCATCACTCCTGCCCAAGGAACAGCTTACTGGATAGCTCTCTCAGTAAAGGAGGCAGAGAGTACAGACGTGAAAGAAAGAATTATAAAGCTAACCATGTTCCTTTAGTGAAGGAGGGGTGGGGTGGGGAACATGTGGAGTTTGCACATTCTCCCCGTGTCTGCGTGGGTTTCCTCCGGGTGCTCTGGTTTCTTCCCACAATCCAAAGATGTGTAGGTCAGGTGAATTGGCCATGCTAAATTACCTCATAGGTTAGGTGCATTAGTCAGGGGTAAATATAGGGTAGAGGAATGGGTCTGGGTGGGTGAGTGAGTCTTCAGAGGGTCTGTGTGGACTTGTTGGGCCAAATGGCCTGTTTCCACACTGTAGGGAATGTAATTGAATCTAAACTCCTTCCCAATACTCCCTGCAATGTCCTAACCCTGCAGCCTAGTTAATCCAATGGGACTGTACAGGCAAATCTAGTCTTTGGAATATTGTATGGGATATTTCTGTTAGATTTCAGACTGTTTGTAATTAACAGAGTTATTTCACCCAGGAATGCTAGGCATTGTACACGTGGGGGAGATTGTTTCCAATTTTATTTTGCTATCTCCACCTGAGAAACGTCAGAATGAACCCAACGCCAGCCTTAAAGTTGAATGCATTGAGAATCAGTTATTCACTTAAAGCGGAGACTGTGATCATAAATACAAACAACTCCTTAACCAGCCCCATCGAGAGAAATAACCCCTCACTACCTAGTGAAGAGTCTTCTCTTTGACACCTGCCCTGGTTTGTTAAACTACAAAGGCAGTTCCTGAGGTAAGGACAGTGTAAACTCACCGTGCTCAGAGTCGGAGAGCTGGAAAACATCCACATCTGGATCTTCCATCAGAAATGGCATCCAACCAACAAGACACACTCTCTTACACCAGCTTGACTTAAACTGCTCCAAAAAAAGAAACCTCACAAATCATTATCTTCAACAACTGGACACAAACAGTTAAATTCAGCTCCAACCTGACAACTCTGTCCCTGTAGCTCAAAAATATTCCCCAAAATGGACTGTACAGTAACGAGGAAGAGGGGAGGAGAAAGGGTCAGGACCCTTTCACTAAAGAGTTATTTAGCCCAAAGGAGGGACGGACAGCAGGAGCACAGACTCATTAGAATAACCAGCACTAAAAGGGTTAACCCACTGGGTCACTTTGGATAAACCTGACCTGTATCCCCGAGTTAATGAGGTTGAGGGGTGACCCCATCGAAATGTTTGACTTAAAGCATCAGAATGGGTGAGTGTCAGAAGAAACACTTGGTGTGATTGGGCTGATTTGGTCTGTTTCCCAGGATTACAGTTGGAGCTCAGAGGGGAAGCTTTCCGTGTTTACATTCTACAGTCCGTCTCTCTCCCCTCCCCCCACCCCCCGTGGGACTGTCTGTTCTTTCCAAGTCGAGAAGTGTGGTGCTGGATCATCCAAGGTGCGAGTGAGTCACTGTTTCAGGCATAAGCCCTTCATCAGGAATGCTCTCCTGTCTGTTCTTTTCAGTTTGTATCTTTCTCACATTCCAATCACTTACTCAGAACCATCAACATCCTTTCTCCCCCAGCCCTCCACCAG
The DNA here is from genome assembly GCF_047496795.1 of Chiloscyllium punctatum. Lineage (NCBI taxonomy): Eukaryota > Metazoa > Chordata > Chondrichthyes > Orectolobiformes > Hemiscylliidae > Chiloscyllium > Chiloscyllium punctatum. Next base: position 60,584,446 of record NC_092784.1, read on the forward strand.
CCCTCCACCAACTCTGCATCCTCCCCAACACAACTCCAGTATAAACGCTGTTCCCTCTACACCTCACTCCAGCTCTGAAGAATCATGTGGACCCAAAACGAGAGTGCCTCTCTCCCCCCCCTACCCCGCCGTGCCTCCCCTCCCCTCATGGATGCTCCCCCTCCCCCTGCAGGTGCTCCCCAAAATGTGGCTGTGACTGAAAACACATGCCCTGATCAAATAAGTAAACCCCTTTCCCAATGGTCTTTTAACCATACTGACCTGGTTCCTTTCAGTCGATGTCAGTGACTTGGCTCCATAGTAAAACAGCTGGCCTTCAGAGAGTACGACCCAATAGGTAGTCCACAGGGAGACCTGGGGACAGACAGACAACAGTCTCCAGTTTAGACATTCCTTCTCCAACATCACCGACCACTTAGTCCCACAATCTGTTCTCACAGGCTCCCTGCGACACACTGATCTCTCTCCGGATCCCACAGGTCAGTTGTCAGTTAGCGAGAGGGCTGGTTCCTGCAGTCCCTTGGTTCAGGGCTGTATTGAGAGGATACATGGAGAGATGGTGGGGTGTGTGTGTGTGTACTTATGTCTGTCTGTCTCTGTGTCCGTGTTGGGGGGGCTACATACATTTGACCCACCAGTTTCCCCATTGGTCTCACCAGTCCCTTGCCCCAAGTGCCATGTGTGTAACAAGAGAGCAGGCTTCTCAACTACATGGGCATTGTCAAGTGCAGGCTGACTGAATGGAAGCTGGGTCCTGAAGGCCAGCTCACTCTAAGTGAACCATCTGTCCCCTCCCACATCACTAAAGATGGTCATTATCACATTGCTCATTACGAGAGACTCCCATCACCACCTTCACTGGCCGAGAAATGCTTTTTGGGTGGGGGGAGGGGGGATGCCCTGACAGTGACAGGCGCTGCAGAAATGCAGTTCGTGTGGTTGTTTCCTTATTACGGTGGAATCAGGCCAGTTGGAGGTTTATAGTGTTTCACCCCTGGTTGGTGATCAGTCTCAGCACAAAATATAAAAATACAAGAACATTATTCAACAGAAGTTGGGAGCTCCCACAAAAATTCAAAAACCAGTTGGAACCAAACGCTCCATTACAGAATTTATAACCATCTGAATCTCTCCGTTAACACCAGGAGATGAAATCAGAAAGCAAACACAAATTGTTCCTCATCGTTCCCATTACCGTTGGCTTCTTGCTGCCTTTCAGGATGGTTTTCCTTCTCAATGCACTTTGGATAGTTGCTGCCCCTCCATCAGAATGCAGTGCGGCTCTAGGTACAGTAACATTGGGATCGATTAGTCCAGGAACGTGAATTTCCACAACTCTTCATGTTCAATCTGCATGTTCAAACACCACCCCCCCCCTCCCCCATCAATTCACCTTTCTGTGCTGATGGAGACACTCCAGCACTAGCACGTTACTGACGTGGGGAGAGGAAGGGAACCGAGGAATCCCTGCCAGCTCTCCTCCCAAGATCAGATGCAGCCCTGCAGCTCGGTCAGGGTCGGCTGGGGGTCTGTGCGATTCTCAGGCAACGCACTCACAGGAGATCGGGTTCAGGTTCCTCTCAAACATGTGTAGGGTCAGATGGATTGGTCATGGGAAATGTGGGCTGATGGGGAATGGGTGAGTGCAAACTCGATGGGCCGAATGGTCACTGTATGGATTCTATACCCCGACTGTATATACACATGCTTCCAGACATGTGAGGGGGGGGGGGGGGGGGGGGGGGGGGGAGTGGTTTCAGTACCTGACTCTGTGCGTGAGGGGGTGGGGGTTCTGTACCTGATGGTATGTGTGACGGGGTGAGGGGGTTTCAGTACCTGACTATGTGTGAGGGGTTTGGGGGGGGGGAAAGAGTGGAGTGGGCAGGGGGTTTCAGTAACTGACAGTGAGAGAGAGAGGGTGGTGGGGGGGGGGGGGGGGGGGGGGAGGTTTCAGTACTGACTGTGTGCGCAAGCGTTCGGGGGAGGGGGGTTTCAGTACCTGGTGTGAGAGAGGTGGGGGAAAGGGGGGGTTGGTGTTGTTTCAGTACCTGACGGTGTGTGTCAGTGGTTTGGGGGGGGGGGGGGGGGGGGGGGGTGAGGTTCAGTACTTGACGGTGCAGCAGCTGCCTCACAGGGTTGGGTGAGGTGGGGGTACATACCCAGGCAGGTTCCTGAGGGGGTTCCACATTGACGTTGTCACACGGCCCAGGGAGCAGTAAAACCCAGTGTTACTGTGGAAACAGAATCAAACAAGTCCCAATCAATGCCTGCACAGTCGGGGGAGGGGCTCACAGGAACAGCAGGGATTTGTAACCAGCTACCTCAGCCCCATGACCCTACTACCACTCCGAGAGTAAACCCGAACATTTAAAACATTTCCATTATTGATTTAGCATTGATTTCCTTTCAGAGTGTTTCACACTCAGACTGCTCTTTGTGTGAAGAAAGAGCTCTCCATTTTTGTTCACATGAGTCCATGTCAGATTAACACCCCTTATCCGAATCTTTCACCAGTCAACACTCCCCCTCCACCTACCCAGTCAGTTCTTTGCAAAATCCCAAAAACTCACTATTAATCCTAAAATGATTCAGGAGTAGAGGGAGTTGGATGTGGATAACTGAAGGTGGGAGGACAGTGCAGACAGAGATATGAATAAAGTGGACAATGTCCCTGGTTTTATTAAGAGGACAGAGAGTAGGAGTGCAAAGAGGTGATGTGGACCTTGTACAAGGTGTGTGTTAGACCTCAGCTGGTGTATTATGTCCACAACGTCCAGAAAGGATCCAAACCCATTGGAGAAGGTGCAGCAGAGATTTCCAGGGATACAAAACTTCAGCAGGGGGGGGGGAACAGAGGGGTCGGGATTGCTCGCCTGGGAGAGAGAGGAGGCAGTCAGTCAGAGATTTGATAGAGAGTTTTCAGAAGTATGAGGGAGAGTTGGACAGAGTAGATCAGGAGAAGCTGGTCCCACTCTTAAAAAGTTTGAGAACAAGAGATTTAAAATGATACGCAAAAGCAGCAAACACAACATGACCAAAACCAACCTAGCCACAACGCAAGTGAGTTGGGTCAAGAATACGCTGCCCAAGAGTGAGGTCAAGACTGGTTCAGTCGAGTTATTCAGAAGGGAGTTCAGTTGTTACCTGGACAGCAATAATATCAAAGTTTAACAGGAGAATCGCACCAAGAAAATCTTTTGGAGAGATGACATAGACAGGACGGGCAGATCGATCTCCTTCTACACCATTAAACATGCACCTGTCTGTGAGATTACCCCCTCACCCTCCCACACTCCTGGTAGTTTGCGTCTGGTTTGTGTTAATCTCTCCACGCATGGTCAGGGGGGTGTCCAAATATTCACTTTGCTTTGCTTAAAGAGAGTTTAACTTCGAGTTAAGTTGCTCGTTTGTCTCACCGTTCAAAAGATGAACACGGGTTTCTCTCTCGAACATCACAGCTTTCTGCCTGAGAGGCTGGGAACAAGAAATTAAAATGAATCCATGAAACCCCAACCAATTGCTTCCACAATCCCCTCACAGTGCCCCGAACTCTGGCTCAGGTTAGTGAGCAGGTAGACTCCATGAGGTCCAGGCAAGTGATGAGGCATGAAAACTCAGTGTGGGTGAAATGTAGATGCTCTGCTGCTGTGGGGCTGACAAACATCGTTGGGTTCTTGGTGAAGGATGCAGGGACACAGAAACCAGAGTCTGCTATACAGCATCAGAATGTGCAGCCATTGAAGACACTGGACTTGGAGAGAAAGGTAGCAGGTGTTTGTGGTGTTATGAAGTTTAAGGCATGTATTGTACCTTTAAGAGAGAATGCTGTTCTGCACTGAGAGCTTACAAGCACCTGTCATATGACTAGCTAGCAGTCTCAGAGTGTACTGGAAAATTGAAAATACGTAACATCTGGCTGTGAAATGAAGACCTGAGTTGGTTGCTGTTGACAACAATTCAAATTTAGCCAGTTTAAAATTATGCCCCAGGATACTAAAACCCAATTAAGTGTGAATTTATTGTTTTGCCATCATCGAACCAATAAGATGATCAGATTTTAAGAGCATTAAAAAAGGCAGGCAGTTTGAAAGTCAGACAGAGCAACTGCCAATAAACGAATGAGAGTGTGAGACAGACAGACAGAGCCTCTGTATCAAAAGGTACCTTTTTCATATGAAACATATTCACACTGAAAAGAAAGCCTTCGACCCAGGGAGATCGACAGCCAGAGGAAGACAGACACCGACAATGATTTGAAATTAAGCTGATGTCATTTTAATAAGTTTTTATTGGAACAGTATATTGGTACAGAGTTGGCGGTAGATCGTAAACAGCTAAGAGAAAGGGGGGATTAGATTTGTGAATAGTTGTTGTTTAATGATCACCTTTGAGAGTTAAAGAATAAATTAATATTTTTCTTTAAGTAGTGGAATTTGAGAGCTCTCCATTACTCATACTTTACTCATTACGAGGTGGGTTGAGCTTTTCTGGGGGTTCGGTTTAATTAACAGTAGGGTTCACCACCTTGCCACAACAGTGGACAGCAAGATCCCACAATGTGATAATGTCCGAGACCATCTGAAAGTGATAATGGCCAACAACCAAAAAAAAAAATCACAGACCCCCACACCCCACATCAGGAGGTTACAGGAGATCTCTCCCTGGGGTCCTGCTCAACATTTCTTCCTCAACCAACAGCAACTGAGCAGACAGTCCACCTGGGATCTTGCTGTGCATACACTGGCTGCTGCATTTCCTGAGCTACAACAGCACCTGCACCTCATTGGCTTTGGGACGTGGAGAGATTGCTCAGATCTAAACAGGGTTTCTCAAACTGCCTCCTGGTGTGACCCCCCCCCCCCACCCCCATCTCCACGTTGCAGACTGAGAGAACCCAGAAAGTTAACAGCGTTCTGCTGAGCATCTTGAAAGAAGAAGTGTTTAAACGGCAGGGATTCTTAAAAATCTTCTCACGGCCTCAAAGGCCGAACCTTCGAGGAGCCACATTGACCACCAGAGAGAGAATGGTGAGCAGGTAAAGGACCACCCACCATTGGTGTTGTGTCAGAGAACCCCAACAGCAGCTCACAACAACACCTCCCCCACAGGGTACCTGCTCCCCCCCCACAGGGGTACCAAAGCCAAACCCCAAGTATCAGAAAGAGACCAAACCCCATTGGGTGGTAAAAGTTACTGTGTCTGCTGGTGGGCGGTGTTTGACCTGGAGAGCACTCATGGGTAGACTCACCCTTTGTCTGCTTCACCCACAACAAATCACCTTCCATCTCACTGTCATCCAGGAGATACCGAGGCAATGAGCCAGGGAAGGTGGCACTTCTCTGGGTGCTGACATTGGTCCGTCCAGCTCTGTCAATATCCAATAGTAGACGGCGTGGGGGTGTGGGGGAAGAGAGAGAGAAAGTGAAGGCACTTAATCTGCAGCCATCTGTAACCCAAAACCATCCCCTCACCCATCTCTCCAATCATGTGGATCCAAACCCACAATCCCCTTCAATCACCAATGCTTCCCCAAAGCCCAGAGACAGCCAACTGCAGATAAAACAATAACTACTCTCTCAGAACGTTCTGACTATTAGCTTGGCTCACCTTGGCTCAGGTCAATGGGCTGACCTCTCCCAGCATCTGCTTTTCAAGTGGGACTTCCCAAATGTCACAGACACTGACGATAGGAGACAGTGTGCTCACTCTCCACAGGCCTATACCCCCTCTCCCACATTCCACATTCCACCCAACAAGAGCTCTGCCCCTGTCTCACTCCCACCAGCCCCCGACCCAGTGTGTGTGGAAAGCAAGTGGGACTGAACACTGCTGGTACCTGTTCACTGTCTCCCAATAAAGGAAAACAGAACCATGTCCCAAAGCGTTACCATGTTACACAGTCATTAAAGTACCCGGAGACAGACCGTGGTTTCGTGTTCAAGGGGTATCCAGGGTCAGTATTGGTTTTGTTCCAGGGAGGAGACCCGCCCCAGACAGGAGAATGGCTATGTTAGAACGATAGGGATGTATGACTGACCTCTAACAGCCCACTGGCACAATCCAGCAGTGTCTCAGTTAAAGAGGGAGTCAAAGAGGAGATTACAGATACCCGACTGAGGTCACCACTCACTTGTAATCGACACTGCGCCACCTTCTATGTCCCCGCGTCAAACACAGACACGTGACTGAGGCATCACCGCGAGAGCTTTCAGTATCTTCACTGGGGGAGAGGGAGCCTGAGGAAAAGACCCAGAATCCTTTACAGACTGTTCCATGGTTAAAAAGAGTTGTGAACGCAGCCCAGGTCATCACGAAAACCAGCCTTCCTCCATTGACTCAGTCTACACTCATGTTGCCTTAAGAAAGCAGCCAACAAAATCAAAGAGTCCTCCCTCCTCAGTTTTACTCTTCCACTCCCTTTCCATTGGACAGCAGATGCAAAAGTTGAAAAACATGTATCAACATATTTACAAACAGTTTCTTCCCCATTGTTATCAGACTTATGACTGACCTCTCATAGGTTTGAGCTTTCTCCGAATCTGCAGCACCATATTCTGGTCTATTACCCTGACGTACTTATTAGATTAGATTCCCTACAGTGTGGAAACAGGCCCTTCAGCCCAACAAGTCCACACTGACCCAGACCCATTTCCCTCTGACTAATACACCTAACACTATGGGCAACTTAGCATGGCCAACCCACCTGCCCTGCAAATCTTTGGACTATGGGAGGAAACCAGAGCACCTGGAGGAAACCCACACAGACACGGGGAGAATGTACAAACTCCACACAGACAGTCACTGATGGCTGGAATCGAACATGGGACCCTGGTGCTGTAAGGCAACAGTGCTAACCACTGAGCCACCGTGCCACACTTATGCAAGTTATAATTTGTCTGGTCAGTATGGAAAACAATACTTTTCACTGTATCGCTGTATAGGTGACAATAACAAATCAAATCATACAATAATGGTTATCAGGGTCACCATCATGGAGGCTAGCCCAGATTGATGAACTGAATTTAAATTCCACTAGGTGTCCCCAGAACCACTACACACCATCTCTCAATCAACTTCAGCCTGAGAATTGCCCATTTGTGAACAGGTTTATAGCAGGATTTTTTTAAAAAGTCATTCACCTTGAGATTGCCTTGAGGAGACACATTGCTGAGCACATGATGCAGGTTCAATCATCAGAGACAATCTGTAGAAAGATGTCACAACGTAAAAACTTTCAGGGTTTATTCAGTGAAAACAACGGATTAATCTGGAAGTTATTCAACCTTCAGTCAGTCACTGTGAGCAGGTGGATACAAATGGAACACTCTCTGCCTGAAATACTCTGCATCTAACTGTACGTTGAGGCCGAGCGAATCTCCCTCAGTCCACTCCAAATTTCTCGATTAACACATTCACATGCCCCAACCTCCGGCATCCTCACTCAGCCTCTCCACATCATCTGGGAATCACAATGCCTACAGTGTGGAATGAGGCCATTCGGCCCATCGGGCTGCACCGACCCACCAAACTGCATCCCAGCAGGACCCACACCCCACCGGCCCACCCCTCACGCCAAACCCTGTTCCTGTAACCTTGCATTTCCGTGGCCAATCCACCCTAACCTGCACATCCCTGAACACCGTGGGGCAATTTCCCATGGCCAATCCACCCTGACCTGCACATCCCTGAACACCGTGGGGCAATTTCCCATGGCCAATCCACCCTAACCTGCACATTTTTGGGCTGTGGGAGGAAACCGGAGCACCCAGAGGAAACCCACGCAGACACGGGGAGAATGTGCAAACTCCACACAGACAGACAGTCACCTGAGGCTGGAATCGAACCCGGACCTCTGGTGCTGTGAGGCAGCAGTGCTAACCACTGAGCCACCGTGCCACCCTTATGTTATTTCTTTATGAACAAAACCCACTTCCAGGTTCCCCCTCTAATCCGGATGAGGTGATGGAACGTTCTGAAACACAGCCAGCATTTTCCTGCCTGCAAGGTTCTATCTCATTCCTAGTTTAGGAAATGTATTGGCTGCCCTTTTGGATAACATCTTCAGTGAAAGCACAGCTGAGTACAGAACTAACCTGTAGTTATCCTGCTCCATGAATCCCTGCAGCTCCTCGATGTAGGTCTGGGAATTCAGGTATTTCTGCACATGAGGCAATGTCGGGAGGTCTGCAAACCAGCCAGGTGGGAATGGGAGGAGAAAACACGTCAGCATTTGAGAGAGACACACACACACACACACACACACACACGTTAACACTCTCCCTTGAGGTACCAATGAATCCATTGGAAGTTGCCAGCAATTTGTTCATTGTTTTGATGAAATTGGCAAACCACAGTGTGAATAGAGTGTCTCACTCATCATCACCGACACCAGGCCCATTCAAATAGACACTCTGCCCTGGAGCAGAGGCAATGTCACTAGTGAGGAACTCAGAGACCCCTGGGTTCAAATACCAGTAGGGCAGCTGGTGTAATTTAAACTCAATTAATAAATCTGGGATTGAACGCTCACCTCTGGGAAAAGCTGTGGGGAAAATCCCAACCTGCTTCCCTAATGTGAAGCTTTTACTCACTGGAAACCTTATTAAAACAGAAGATGGCCAGCAGCCTGCCAGGGTGGGCTGTTTCCCTTTGTGGGAGAGTCCAGGACAAGCAGAATAATCTCAGAACAAGGAGTTACTATAGAAATGGAGAGGATGTTTCTTGTCTCAGCAACAAGTCAATCTGTGGAATTCTTTACGGTAGAGCTCTTCTTAGAAACAATGTCATTCTCAGGCAATCCAGAGTTTGTGGAGGACACTACAGAAACATTTCTTCATTTCACACAGACCTCATGTCTCTCAGTAAAACTCCCTTAGTCTGTCTAGGTCATTAAGGATATTCAAGGCTGAGATAGATAGTTTTAACCAGCGAAGGAATCCAGGGTAATGGGGAAAAAGGTAGGAAAGAGAAGACTATCAGACCCAGCTGTGATCTCAGAATAGGACAGCAGATTTGATGGGCTGAATGGCCTACTTCTGATCACTGCTAGATACTGCACGTTGTCAAATACCTCGGCTCCCTCTCCGAAACCGGATGTACCCCGTTCTATGAAGGGATTTCCTCTGCACCAGCATGTGGACTTTATTGAGAAAGGTTCAAAACAGCCACAATCTCAGTTTATCCAAAAGGTGACAAAGTCAGAAGTCACATGACACAGGTTACACAGTCCAACAGGTTAACATGAAATCACAGGCTTTCGGAGCATTGCTCCTTCATCAGGTGAAGTGACCACGGGGCAGCGCTCCAGAAACTTGCGATTTCAAATAAACCTGTTGGACTATAACCTGGGATGGTGTGACTTCTGACCTTGTCCAGCCCAGTCCAACACCGCCACTAACACATTGAAAGACGACAGTCAGAGGCTATTACCGTATTCACAGAACTGCTGCAAATCCAAGATGAGACGGAGAACGTTCTTGGTCAGGTCACAGCAATGCTTCTTCTGCAGGGTTCCTGTCGATGGTGGAAACGCAGCGTCGATGTAGGTAAGGTCAGACAAGTAAATCCCTGCGAGAGACAAGAGGCGCCAGGGTCAGAGACACCCGAACCCGAGGCTTCCTTCTGAAATACAAACCTTTAGTTGGTTGTCCCATTTCACTCAAAGGTGAGGGACATTAAGCTCTTGCATCACAAATGTCGCCTCACCTGTCATCACTAAAGTATATCAACCAGGTCGTTGACCCTTTGTACATGGGATCTTGCTGTGCACAGGTTGGGAGCCTTGAATCTTAGTTTACAGAGGTTACTCTTCTTAGAAACAACTACATTGTAAACAATGCAGAGCTGGTGGAGGATGCTATAGGAATATTTCACACAGAGAGTGTCTGGTGTAACATCATGTCACTCAGTAAAGCTCCCTCAGTCTGTCCGGTAAACGTACACCCGCTTCAGAAAAGTGACTCCCCCCCCAACCGACACTCTCCTTTGATTTGCTGCAAATGGGGAGGTGGGATTATCGCTGGGTTGTTAATACACAGACCCAGCGAGGCAAGAAGTCTGGGGGCCTGGGGTCAAATCCCAACTCAGCAACTGTGGGAATGGAATTCAATAAATATCTGGGACTAAGGATTGAATGATGACTGGGAAACCATCGTTGGTTGTTGGAAAAACTCATCTGGTTCACTAATATCCTTCAGGGAAGGAAACTTCACCCTCACCTGGTCTGGCCTGCATGTGACTCCAGACCCTCAGCAATGTGATTGACTCTGAACTGCCCTCTGCCTAGCCAGAGACACCCTGAATGATTTTTAAAAAATTCTTTCAGAGTTGGATCACCATTTAGACTCAAATGTACAGCATGGAAACAGACCCTTTGGTCCAACCCGTCCATGTCGACCAACTTGAACAAATTAATTCTGGAATCCTGCCCCCACCCCTCCAAAACCCCTCTGAAACAGCAGGCTGGAGTGTGGACTGGATCCTCAACCTGAAAACTCCAGGGATCTTTGAACATCTTCAATTCTCCTTGGGCAGATGCTGGTGAGCCTGTGTAGGTACACCTTCAATCATTCATTCTGTAAGGGTTGGATCAAACTGAGGAACTCGCTCAGCTACATCGGCGAACAGTTAAGAGTTAATCACATTGTGAAACTGTGTACATGATGTTAGCCAGACCAGGAATGGTAGAGTTCCTCTGAGACAGGCTCAGCAAATGAAGATTTCTGTAAAATCCGGCAGCTTCATTACTATTAATAGGATTAACATTTTATTTCAGATTTATCCATTCATTTGAAACCTCCCTAGTTGGAGTTCTGCTCTCTAGACTGTCAGTTTTGATTCTCTGGGTTATTAACCTAGTAATGATGTGTTACCTAGATAGAATATTCCAGCGCAGTACAGACCCTTCAATCTCAATGTTGCGCTGACCTGTGAAACAATCTGAAGCCCATCCATCTTACACCATCCCATTCTCGCCCATCTGCCTATCCAATGCCCATGCAAATACCCCTAAAGTTGGCGAGTCTACTACTGTTGCAGGCAGTGCATACCACGCCCCTACTACCTCTGACATCTGTCCTATATCTATCACCTCTCAGTTTAAAGCTATGTCCCCTTGTGCTAGCCATCACCATCAGAGGAAAAAGGCTCTCCCTGTCCATCCTATCTAACCCTCGGATTATCTCTCATGTCTCAATTAAGTCACCTCTCAACCTTCTACTCTCTAATGAAAATAGCCTCAAGTCCCTCAGCCTTTCCTCATAAGACCTTCCCTCCATACCAGGCAACATCCTAGTAAATCTCCTCTGAACCCTTTCCAAAGCTTCCACATCCTTCCTATAATGCGGTGACCAGAACTGTACACAACACTCCAAGTGCAGCCACACCAGAGTTTTGTACAGCTGCAGCATGACCTCATGGCTCCGAAACGCAATCCCTTTACCAATAAAAGCCAACACACTGTACGCCTTCTTAACAACCCTATTAACCTGGGCAGCAACTTTCAAGGATCTGTGTACCTGGACACAGATCTCTCTGCTCATCTACACTGCCCAGTACACTGTAATCCTGTTACTCCTTCCAAAGTGAATCCCCTCACATTTTTCCACATTAAACTCCATTTGCCACCTCTCAGCGCAGCTCTGCAACTTATGTCCCTCTGTAACCTGCAAATGCTTCAGCATTATCTACAACTCTACCAACCTTAGTATCATCTGCAAATTTACTAACCTATCCTTCTACGCCCTCATCCAGGTCATTTATAAAAATGACAAACAGCAGTGGCCCCAAAACAGATCCTTGCGATACACCAGTAGTAACTGAACTCCAGGATGAACATTTCCCATCAACCACCACCCTCTGTCCGCTTTCAGCTAGCCAATTTCTGATCCAAACCGCTAAATCACCCTCCACCCCATGCCATGTGACTTCTCATGTCCCCTCCTGGCTCCTCTTCACTCTCTCTTTCAGTCTTTCCTGGCTAACTTGTAACTCTCAAGCACCCTAACTGAGCCATCACATCTCTTCCTAACATAAACCTTCTTCTTCCTCTTGACAAGAGATTCAACTTCCTTAGTAAACCACAGCTCCAGAGCTCGACAACTCCCTCCCAGCCTGCCCGGTACATACCTTACCCCACTGAGTCTCTGAAACAAAATCAATACCATGTTGTTGCAATGGTTTCATTTTATAACCACACAGAACCACAATTCAATTAAAAAGGAACTTGGAAAGGAGACAGTTTTGAATGTTTTGAAGGTACAAGATCAAAAGTGAATTCAGATAGTTTTGGAAACTCGTGCAAAACACCAGGTCAAAGTGACACAAGCAGCCAGTGAATCCTCGATCTAATCGACAGCAACATTGGGTAAATATTCCTGTGGAAACGTTTAACACTTCTCAGTGCTGCTCCTGGGCGGGGGTGGGGGGGGGGGAAAAGAGAAGCTCCTGACCTGCAAACATTCACCGTGGTAGGTAACAGTCACTGAGCTGAGCTGCTAGAAGGACCTTGTCATTTCCTGTCAGTCTATCTCCTGCTCAGCCTCTCTCAACACAACATAATCCATCTACTCCAACACAGAGCAACGCTCCAGCCTGCTGGGGGGGGGGGGGGGGGGGGGGGGGGAAGAGCCCCATTAGAAATACTCCATATTTGTGCTTGTCGTTGTCAACGGATTAAATAATTGCATTTATGTAGCGCCTTTCACAACCTCAGGACATCCCAATATGCTGTAACGTCAATGAAGTACTTTTGAAGATAGTCACCATAATAATCAAGGAGGTGTAGCAATAACCTACTCAACATGATACTAACAGGGTCACCTCAAAGAGTGATGGGAGGGAAGAGACACGTATTCGAGGCCCCAGTCGATGGACTGACTGTTATCAGGGATGGATGAAGGTCAGTCCTTCAGCCTGATCTGGCTGGACGTTTTACCCAGCAGCTAACTGGATCGGAACTATAAATGGAGTCACCCCTTCCAGCAGAGGGGTGGTGCAAGTTTGGATCTCAGTCAGGAATTCAAGTTGGAATTGGGTGTATGGGTGCAGGTGTGAGAGATCATGTGAGTGTGTGTTAGCAGGAACAAGTGTGGGCGAGAGCACGTGCAGACAAGTGTACGTGTGTAAGTGAGAAATGTATGTGTATGAGTGAGTGAGAGAGGGGGTGCGAGTGTGCATGCAAGAGTGTCTAAGTGTGAGGGTGTACGCACATTAGACCGAATGTGACACTGGGAGACTGTACCAAGAACAGCAAAAACAAACTCTCCATGTCTCAATTTCAGACACAAAAGTGAAAACTGATGATACAGTTAACAATGAAAAGCAACTGATGATTATATACTGACTCCACAGATGATGAAATATCCTAGAAACTTCATAAGAACATTATAAAATCAAAGATGACACTGAACCATGCGAGGAGATATTAGGGCTTGGGCAGATCGGAGAGTCTGAAAAGGAGGAAAGTGTCCTCGAGAGATTTATAAAGGCAACACCAGAACTTAATATCCAGTACCTCACAGCTACATCACAAACCAAGGCATTGGACCAGAATTTTAACCAAAACATTCCTGCTGAGTTCCTGGGTAGTCTGAGACCCTCCTGAAAACTCACCAACAGCTCTGGGAGAGCTCACAATCTGTAAATCCGTCAGCTCAGTAAATAAACCCAAGCTCAGTGCTGCAAAACCACAGAATTTAGTGAGGAATTGTTTGGATATGGAGGCCACTGACCTGAATGTATATTTTAACATCTGCTCTCACATCCATTTTAATCACTGTTGACTCATCACTGCAGATTTGTTTGGAAAGCCAAGTAACCTCACTTGTCCTACAAATGCCTTTCGCTTTCCCAGTTCCCACTTCCAACTTCTCCTGAAGGCAGTGGCTCACCCAGGGTTACAGGGAGCAGGAACAGTGAGACACAGTCCCCCTTACCCTGACCACAGCACCACCTGGACTTCAGCTTGCTTTCAGCCCTAGGAACTCAGGCTAATCTTTGGCGTGTCTCAGCCCTGGGGTGCTCCGGCCAGTTTTAACATGTTAGTCCAGTCCAGCTAACATCACTGACCTGAGAACATCCGCCTGACTCAGCCACTGATCATTACACAGGAGCAGACCCGCATTCAGTGATTTTGCTGTGACTATCAGCACCATGACTGCTTTAAACTGGTTCCTCACTTCCTCAACCACCTGGTGATTGCAGACAGTATTCCCACTTCAGGGAAAGACAGTCAACACTCACTTCAGGAACTGCAGTACAAAATCCAGGCCAACATCAGCAGAGGTACACAAAGGGGGTGCCACACCAGAGGGTGTGCCACACTGGTTTAGGCCTGGTCTTTTGATCTAGTCATTAAATGGAGATCCTGTCTGGGTTTTCAGGTTGGTGCAAAAGATGCCCACCACACAATTTAAACATAACTGCAAAGAATTTCCCAGGGACCTGGCCAATATCTATCCCTCGACCAACATCAGAGAGACAGAGACATGGTCATCACTTGTTTGCGGCAGTTTGCAGTGACATAAACTCCCCAACCATAAAACAATCAGGGCAGGAGTTGATTTTAATTCCCCACCACCTCTCCCCATTCACTGCCTGGGCACAAAGAGTCTCTCAGCAGGCACTAAGTTTGACACCATGCTGAGAGAGAGAAATCAGGAGTCTCCCAGTCACTCCAACTCTCACATGAGCTGACTATTCTTTTCAAAGTGGGGTTATTTTAAGACTGGTTTATTGACATGACGGGGGTGTGCCACACCCCCAGCCCCACTTCATTCACAGAAACAGAAATACACACACACACACACACACACACACACACACACAGAGCACTTCTAGTTTCACGCTAGTTTCACACAGGAGACAGATCTCAACTCATTTAGTTTGAGAAATGCCCAGCTTGAATTAAAATAACGTCAGTCCCATTGGAAAAGACAAGAGGCTGGGAGATGATAGGATCACTCCCAGGTCGATGTTGATCAACAGTTTACTGTGTCTGGGAGGAGCCTGGCACAGTGGAGAAACATCAGTTATCAGCTTGACAGGCCGAACTCCGAAAGGGCGGAAAGGCACAAGGAGACTGGCTGCTGATTCTGATAAAGTCGGTGAGAGACAGGGCAGAGCTGAACTGCAGCTGCCTTTCCCCACTGCCCTGTCAAACACACACAGACACAGACAGAGACAGCAGCACAGGGTGGAATGACCGACAACACTCCTCCGACCGGGAAGATTGTGAACATAGGCTGTTGAACAAGAGCACAGAGGGAATCCTGATTAACTCTGATCCATAGGAATTAAAGGTACAGGAGTATGTTCCTCACTGGACATTTCCCTGGTGATCTGAAGTTGAGAATATTAGATACAGTCAGATATCCAGCTATTGGGCAGCTCAAGTCTGCTTACAGGTAAGGACTTTTTGTTATCTTACAATACTTCAGTGAAATACATTGCTTTTGTGTAAATGTGACTTCTCAGGTTTTGTAAAGAAAGTTAAACAAGTTTTCTCTCAGGATTCTATATAGTGTACTGACCCACTGGGAGACAAAGACACACCCACATCTCTTAAGAAATCAGACAAGTGAAAGGATTCCGCTATTCAGGTGGGTTAATGGTCCCAGTGATCTGAGAATTGTTAACAATTCCCATGTCACCCCAAGCCGCTCAGCAATACCACTCCCTCAGACACTACCAGGAAACAATGGCAGGCCAATCTCTCATCTCCTTAACAGGAAAACCTCCAGCAGCAATCACACACAAAGATATGAAGATTTACACCGTCTGGCCTGCTCCCCTTTACAACCAGATCATGATCTGATTATGCCGTATTTCCAATTGCCCACAACAACCTCTCACCCTCCCTTTGCTGATCGAGAATCGAACCTTTAAGAATCAGGGCCAAGGCCTCAGTTCCTCAAAACATGGTGGAAGGAGAATTCCAGAGACTCACTCTGTGAGAAAAACCATTTCCCCTCACCTGCTTCAAATAGGTGATCCTTTAGTTTCAAACTGTGACCCAAGGCTGAGATTCTCCCACAAACTGAACCATCCTCTCAACTCGGTCAAGACCCCTTGGGCTCTTGTAGGTTTCAATCCAGTCAGCTTGGATTCTTATGTAAACTCCAGAGGAAGCAGGACCCAGCCTTTTCCCCATAAAACAAAATGCCTATTGCCAGCATTAGGTGAAAGGGAGGACTGCAGATGCTGGAGATCAGAGTGGTGCTGGAAAAGCGCAGCAGGTCAGGCAGCATCCGAGGAGCAGGAAAAAAAAGTCAACGTTTTGGGCAGGAGCGCAAAAGGTCCTGATGAAGGGCTTTTACCCGAAACATTGATTTTTCTGCTCCTCGGATGCTGCCTGATCTGCTGTGTTATTCCAGCACCACTCTAACCTTGACATTGCCAGCATTAGTCTGATCAACTTTCTCTGACCTCCTCCCAACACTTTAACACTTTCTTTAACGAAAGGGACTGAGACAGTTCTCAGAACTCAAGATGTGGCTCTCAACTAATCTGTTATCTATTCAACTCCTCTCACAATCAACAATAATACTCCATTAGCTTGTTAATTACTTGCTGCAGCTGAACATCAACCTGTTGCAATTCATGAACGATGAGACCCAGATATTTCTACACACTCTCACTGTTCAGGCAACTTGCATTTTAAAAAAAAATTCTTCCTGCCAAAATGAGCCGTTTCACTTTCCCAAAGAGCTACTGCCGGATCTGCTGTGCTTTGCCAGCACCACTCTGCATCTGCAGTCCTCACTTTCTCCTGAGTTCACATTTCCCACATTGTACAAGGGTGCCTCGACTTACAAACACAATTCAGTGCAGGGCTGGAATTATAAAGATATGACATAAGTACAGGAAATGTTCATATGAATGGTTATGTTATGTGGAGTTACATACAAAATGACTTCCAAACAGACTCCAGAACAGAACTGGTTTGCATACTTGACTACCTAGATCCCTTTGTAGTTTCCTTACATTCTCTTTGCGACTTCCTTTTCTACGTACCTTTGTGTCATCAGCAAACGTAGCCAGCATACCTTCCATCCCTTCAGTCAAGCCATTCATATGAATGTGGACAGCTGAGGTCCCAGCACTGGCCCCTGGAGCACACCACTCAGGACATCCTGCCTAGCTGAGACCCACCTTTTGATGGCTGTTGCTGTTCAGCAGTTAATCTTCCATCTTTACCAATGTGCCACCCCTACAGCACAAGCTGTGATTTTTCAAACTGATCTCTCATGTGGCACTTGGGCAGCACGGTGGTACAGTGGTTAGCACTGCTGCCTCACAGCGCCAGAGACCTGGGTTCAATTCCCGCCTCAGGTGACTGACTGTGCGGAGTTTGCACATTCTCCCAGTGTCTGTGTGGGTTTCCTCCGGGTGCTCCGGTTTCCTCCCACAGTCCAAAAGATTTGCAGGTCAGGTGAATTGTCCATGCTAAATTGCCTGTAGTGTTAGGTAAGGGGTAAATGTAGGGGTATGGGTGGGTTGCGCTTCAGCGGGTCGGTGTGGACTTGTTGGGCCGAAGGGCCTGTTTCCACACTGTAAGTAATCTAATGTAATCTAAGAGGTGCTACATCCACTGGTTTCCCTTCATCCTCAGCATGTCACTTCCTTAAAGAACTTCAACAGATGGGTTCAATAATATTTCTTGGTGATGCGGTCTGATCACCTTGAATCTTCCAGGGTACCTGCCAATACTTATTTATCAACAGTTTCTTACATTTCCACGATGACAAAAGGTAAGTGCATTGGCCTGGAGCTGAAAAGCAATGTGTTGCAGATGCTGGAGAACCTCAGCAGGTCTGTCAACATCTGGGAGAGAGAAAGAGTCAAGGTTGAGTTCAACACGATTTTTCTTCATAACTGCAGTTTTCTGTCTCCCTGTTTTTGGAAGTTGTTTGCAGCTCACTGTTAAATCGCTGTCCATCAATCCCCTTTGTGAAACACCTTGGGATGTTTAACTACGTTAAAGGTGCTAGCTAAAGGCAGAGTTGCTGAGATCAGTAAAGAAAGGCTGCAATCTTTTAATAACATGACATGGAATTACTTTAACTATTTCTTTTTGAGAATCACTAAGACAAAAAAAATTAAGTGCTCACTATGATCTGGTCTTGAGTAGTAGATTGGCTTAATCTCAGCTCAGTTTCCTCCCCAATTTATCAATCTTGAAATCTACATTTTTGTAATTTATGTCACTGATTTAATTTAAATGTTCACATCAGTGACTTAATTAACCAAAGTGTAGTCAATACAACGTCTTCCTTTCTCTGCCAGTATAGCCCTTCCTTTAAAGTGGTTTAAAAAAAACTATGAATTAATGGTGATGATAAATTTTGTAATCGGAGTCATTTATCACAAACTTCTTGTACTACTCAGCCTTTTTTTAGTTATATGGATACCAGGATAGTAATTAAGTTGTCATAACACAGTCAGTTCAACATCTTGTGTTTGCTTTGTAACACTAGTACGGCTTTAACAAGTGTATTTTGTCCTGGTTTTTATTTTTTTAATGAAGAAAGATTGAGACAGAGGTCCTGAGCAGTCTGCTGAAAGCCAATAACATGAACACCTTGTGAGGCCTTGGGACATTTTAAAAACATTGGAACAATAGAAGCAGCCTGAATGGGTGGGGTCATGTTCCCACAGAACCAGGATTTTTAGTTTTAGCTTTCAGTACCTGTTGCTGTGTCTTATAGCTGGATGTGGGAGCTCTTATTCCTTTCTCTGTTACAGTTAAAAGCTGGGGTTCTCTGCCTGCTACTAGAATTGCACATGAGAGTCTGTTATATTGAATTTGCCTTTGCCAAGGGTGCATCTGTGAAATTTTATTATATTGGAAGAGCTAATTCGCAATTGTTAATACATATATTGTTTCCTTAAACATTTTGATAGTTACAATTTAGTCAATTTGATTAGATTACTTACGGTGTGGAAACAGGCCCTTCGGCCCAACAAGTCCACACCGACCCTCCGAAGAGCAACCCACCCATACCCATTCCCCTACATTTACCCCTTCACCTAACACCTAGCATGGCCAATTCACCTGACCTGCACATTTCTGGACTGTGGGAGGAAGCCAGAGCACCCGGAGGAAACCCACGCAGACACGGGGAGAACGTGTAAACTCCACACAGACAGTTGCCTGAGGCAGGAATTGAACCCAGGTCTCTTTCCATTTTATCTGTATTTTAAGTATAGTGTAAAAATAAGGTGTATTTTGCTTAAAGTTGAACAGTTTGACAAATTGAATTGCATCTGGAATACAACACCTTACACTTATCTTTAAAATGAGAAAAAAGTTAGGGTCTAGACAATCTTCTGAATATAGATGGAGGGAATTTGGTCCAGTCCATAACTGGACTGTAAGATTTGGACTGTAAGATTTGGACTGTAAGATTTGGACTGTAAGATTTGGACTGTAAGATTTGGACTGTAAGATTTGGACTGTAAGATTTGGACTGTAAGATTTGGACTGTAAGATTTGGACTGTAAGATTTGGACTGTAAGATTTGGACTGTAAGATTTGGACTGTAAGATTTGGACTGTAAGATTTGGACTGTAAGATTTGGACTGTAAGATTTGGACTGTAAGATTTGGACTGTAAGATTTGGACTGTAAGATTTGGACTGTAAGATTTGGACTGTAAGATTAGGGAGGTAGATGTATCGATTCCAGGTGTTAGTGTGCTTCCAAGGAAATAAAAGCTAAAGTCTTGTTTATTTCCCAACACATCTTTTGCTTCAATATCAACAGAATTAATGTTTCTAACATTTTATCAGCAGTAAAATTTAGACAAAGCTTCACTCTTTGCCTGTTCTGAACTTGTTTTTCACGCCTGTAAAATCTCATGAATGAAGTCACTGATTGAAATTTATTTATAATTATGAAATTTACAACAATTTACTCCCAAACTGTACATAGGAAGAAAAATCCAGGAACAAATCAAAAGCTGTGAATAAGGAGGGAGCTATGTTCCCCACAGACATCACTCACTGCATGTTCCTGGTCCTTTGCAACAGGTTTAATAAGGAACGTTTTACAGATCTTTTTTGGAAATTTCAATTACTAAAAAATTCACTGACTAAACAAAAATGCAGCTACTGCGTATTTAGAAGGAACCGGTTGTCTGAGACGGGACTATGGAAATAACAGAGCAGTTAGAAATGGTGACTTTTCTCCAGACTGTAATAAAAGCAGATTTAACAGAGAACAGAGCTGCAGGCTAAAAATAAAAAATTGTTGGAAACGAGCAGGAGGTCAGTGGCTGAGCGAAAGAGACAGAAAAAGCTTTGGATCTCAGCTCTGATCTTATCATAGTCAGACTGCCAAAGGAAGGGTCACATTCAAAACCTTTACCTTTGAAAACCAAGGGACCAGCTGATAGGTTCTGGCTTCATTCCAGATGCGTACTCTCTGCCTGCTTCCTTTCTGTTGGAGTAATTGGAGAAAGGCTGTCCCAACTCCCACGCTCTCACGAGCACACCCTCGCAGACTTAAGGCACTCTACACTCAACACACACATATACACTCACTCTCACACTCACAACCCCCACCCCAGACAGACAGACACAGACCCACATGTACAAATTCACCCCACAAAGTATGTGTGTGCGCTTGCAGGGTTACATTGTACTTTGCTCAAAAACTGCATACATTCATGTAGAACTCTGAGCTCAAAAAGTGCATGAATTCATGTAAAATTCTGTTATCTCACTTTTTAGATTAGAATCAATCTAAACATCATGGCATAGACAGAGAACACAGGGGGCCAACACCTTCAACATATTGTCTAGCTATCACCATTGTTGAAAATGTGTTGCTGGAAAAGCACAGCAGGTCAGGCAGCATCCATGGAGCGGGAGAATGGAAGGGCTGATGCCTGAAACGTCAATTCTCCTGCTCCTTGGATGCTGCCTGGCCTGCTGCGCTTTTCCAGCAACACATTTTCAGCTCTGATCTCCAGCATCTGCAGTCCTCACTTTCTCCTATCACCATTGTTAACAGCTAACCCGAGAATGCAACTTTTAAAACAAGGTTTTGAGATTTACACATGAAAGAAGTGAAACTATCATGGTATTCGAACAGATGGAAGACTCAACACACACTCAAGGTATTTTTCAATGTATAATTTCAGTTACATCACACTGTAAATTTTTGCTATAAATTCTATACGTTAGGATTGAGCCCTCCACAATCACCTGATGAAGGAGCAGCGCTCCAAAAGCTAATGCCTCCAATTAAATCTGTTGGACTATAACCTGGTGTTGTGTGATTTTTAACTTTGTACAGCCCAGTCCAACACCGGCATCTCCAAATCAAAGGATTGGGGAATAGAACATCCAAGGAGGCAATGATCAGCTTTTAATGAGAGTCACTAACTCTGCAGAATTACCCCCAGAGACTCCTGAAATTATTCAGTTCCAGCACGATAGCGAGGGACAGTGAAATCTTTCTTTTCTAATAACATGATTAATATTAAAGATGGGATAAAATATTCGTTGTGTTGCTTCCCATTCATTAGTTGGGAGTCTTCTGACTTCCTGATTGGCTATGAGAAAGCAGGGTATGTGATGATAGATATGCCAGAAGATAACGGGAAATCATGTAATGAAACCTCCAGGAATACATCCAGAGTCAGCATCTCCAATTTGTTCAAAACGATTAACTGGCAACCAAGATGCATAATGTCCAACACCTCCGTTACACCACAAGTGAAGGAGGTAGAATAAGGCCATTCAGCCCATTGAATCTGTTCTGCCATTCGATCATGGCTGTTCTGTTTCTCAACCCCATTCTCCTGCCTTCTCCCTATAATCCTTGATTCTCTTAATGAGCAAGAAACTGTCCCTGTATCAAAGACAGTCAATGACTTGGCCTCCACAGTCCTCTGTGGCAAATGCGTGGAATACAAATAATTGCAAAGAGGCTGTGGGAATCTGGTTAGAGAGAGAGAGAGAGAGAGAGAGAGATCACAGACAAAGATGTGAAGACATGGATTCAATGGGAGGTTACCGCATCTTGGCATTTTAATTGCTTCCTGAGATTGAGTGTTGAGAATTCTCAGTGTTTGCATCAAGCTGACTTTACAGTTAGTTAGCGCAGAAACCACTGCTAAGGCAGACTCGCACTCCGAGAAACGATGGGTTCAGGATGCACTCTGGGACAAACCAGACCCTGGAGGGTTTGTACAACGGGTTAAGATTGACATTTCTGATCAGAGGACAACTACGGGACGGTGTCAGGATAGACTAGCAAATACTCGCTTTTCTCTTTCAGAGGAACTGGCCTGGCTCCTCAGTGAGAGCGAGACTGTGAGGGAGGGGGGAGCTGGGCTAGTTCCTGAGTGAGAGTGAGGGAAGGGGGAGCTGGGCTGGGTCCTGAGTGAGAGTGAGACTGTGAGGGAGGGGGGAGCTGGGCTGGTTCCTGAGTGAGAGTGAGACTGTGAGGGAGGGGGGAGCTGGGCTAGTTCCTGAGTGAGAGTGAGGGAAGGGGGAGCTGGGCTGGGTCCTGAGTGAGAGTGAGACTGTGAGGGAGGGGGGAGCTGGGCTGGTTCCTTAGGTGAGAGTGAGGGGGGAGAGAGCTGGGCTGGTTCCTGAGTGAAGGAGGGGGGAGCTGGGCTGGTTTATCATTCAGAAGGTAAACACAGGCCTGATGCCTGATGGGAGATTCCCCCCCCCCCAGGCTGGTCCTGATCGCTTGTTCAGATTGGAGGGCAATATTAAGAGTGTGTATTGGTTCAGGGCTTTACTCTCGCTCTCTCTCTGGTGATGACAATATCTTCAGGTTGTGTTTTGGGGCTGGGGACGGGAGGTGGGTGCTGTGAACAAGGGAGGAGGCAGGCACAGTGCTCCAGCCATTTGGGGGATCTCCATTGAAGATGGTTTCCTCCTGGTCATTTCAGATGCTCATGACAATGCGACAAGTCCAGGATTTACCTCAGGACCTCACTGTCACTCTCCCAAGTCAGCTGACTCTTTGATTATTCCATAAGTTCTTGTCAAACATCACAATTGCTAGGGGATAACTCTTGGTATATCACATGAACACACTGCGATCAAGAATGGACATTTCAGAATTCTCGCCCAGTTACAGCAAGGACAGAGATCAAGAGGTGACAATTCTGACTGATATTGCCTCATCAGCTCCAAATTCCCAAGTGGGGGGGGGGGGTCCCAGAGTTTATCTTTCATTCTATAAACTTCGAAAACAACCAGTTCACCCAGCAGCACCTCACAAAGTCCACCCACTGGTTCTTCACAAGCCAGTGTCAATTCAAACACATTGAGCTTCAAAAAGAGTCATTTTGCATCATTTGGAAACATCCTTCAAGATTGCAATGACCTTTTAACACTCTCTCCCAATCAAATATATGGCACGTTGAACAAAGTCAAACAGCCCTTCACAAACAGGGGAGAACAACTGATAGCAAGCATGACTGTGAGGTACTCAGAATCATAGAATCCTTCCACTGTAGGTAGAGGCCACTCAGCCCATTGAGACTGCATCTACCCTCCAAACAGTATCCCATGTTATCCCCTGTAACTCTGCATTCCTCATGGCCAATCCACCCTAACCTGCACATCTTTGGATTGTGGGAGGAAACCGGAGCACCCGGAGGAAACCCACACAGACACGGGGAGAATGTACAAACTCCACACAGACAGTCGCCCGAGGCTGGAATTGAACCCGGGTCCCCGAGCGCTGTGAAGACAGCTCAATCAGAGATAGTTTTTAAACGAGGAGCAAGTGGCAAGAGGAAATGCCAGAGATTATCGCTCCATTACCTGAAGTCACTGAGAGAAGTGGGATGGGGATGTGTGCAGCTGAGATGGGGCCAGGGTAGGAGAGATTACCCGATAGGGAGGGGCATGGTTTGGACTTGAAACGAGGACGACCAGGATAAAATGGGAAACATTTTCCCCTCACTGCTCCCTCAGGGCCGTTAGCTGGATTCATTCCACACACGTCAGTGTTCCCCCACAGCTAGCTCAGACAAGGTATTTGCTGACAAAAAGCGGATCACAAACACAACACAATGTGAGCCTTGAACTAGTTTTCAAAGATTGGGCAATTCTCCATCACAGAAACGTGAAGGAGGCCAAGTCACTGAAAATGTTCAGCAAAGAGACGGCTACGTTGTTTAAAAAACATTTTAAAGGTCTCAAGGAGTATGGGGAGAAAGTGGGGATTTGGTGTTGCGATCAGCCATGATGGTATAAGATGGCAGAACAGCCTACTCCTGCTCCTAGTTTGTATATTCCTATGTTTCAATATGTTGTTTTCCTATGTGTCACAGGTTTTGAACCTCCCAGCTCCTACAATCCCAGCTGGAATGATAGTGATGTTCATCACCAACCTCCTGTTCCTGGTGGGTTTAGCAACAGCCGAAGGAGCCACCCCAAAACCAGGCACCAGCCACCAACATGCCAAGAGAGGGGAGACCAGCCGAGGGGCCAGGCCCTCGGCTGAGAGCCCAGGGACCAGTGGGTGTACCTACACCTTCATTGTCCCACAGCAACAGCTGACAGGCCCGATCTGCCTGAACACCAGGAGCCCAGTGTCCCACAACCACAGTGAGCTCCAGGTCATACGCCAGGAGATGAGGGAACAGCAGCAACAAATCGAAGACCTGAGACAAATGGTGGAAGTGGACGGGGACGTGCTCAACGAGGTGAAGATTCTGCGCAAGGAAAACCTCATCATGAACACCAGGGTGACCCAGCTCTACACCCAGTTACTGCATGAGATCATTCAGAAGAAGGATGACTCCCTGGAGGTTTCCCAACTGGAGAAGATGGTGCTGAACATCACAACCCAGGTACTGAAGCTCTCGAGCAAGTACAGGGAGCTGGAGCGCAAGTACACGGCCCTCAGCTCACTCCTGAACAACCAGAGCCAAACCATCAGTCAGCTGGAACAACAGTGCAGGCAGTGCTCTCAGGAACACCAGCAGAACCAGCAGCACAAACCCCAGGTAAAACCACGGCTTCCCTCCTTCACTCTCCTCCACATCGACTCGACAATCCAGGCACACTCACTCTCTCTGAGACCCTGACCCCCCCCGTCACCCCGAGACCCTGACCCCCCCCCGTCACCCCGAGACCCTGACCCCCCCCGTCACCCCGAGACCCTGACCCCCCCCCGTCACAGGGGAGGGTCACCCCGAGACCCTGACCCCCGTCACAGGGGAGGGTCACCCCGAGACCCTGACCCCCCCGTCACAGGGGAGGGTCACCCCGAGACCCTGACCCCCGTCACAGGGGAGGGTCACCCCGAGACCCTGACCCCCCCCGTCACAGGGACCATGATGCCTTTTTTCCAAAAAGAGACTTGACCTTCAGGGCAGGGATTGAGTGCAGCCAAATCCTCCCCCGAACAAACTACAAAACCATCCCACCGTTGGGTTGCTGGGAGATGTGGAACATCAGGAATACAGGAAATGGGCTGAAATAGGCGAGAGACCCAGTCCGACTTGAATTGGACAGGGCTCTGTAACAGAGAGGAGCCTCTGATCGGAACACAACCATCCTCAAAGCTCAAATCAATCACTTCCCTGCATTCCCAGGTTTGGAGGGAGGGAGTTTAGCCGCGGAAAACGTGATACATGATTCACCCTCCGGCACCACTTCCAATCTCCCCAAACCCCATCACATTCTTGGGATTATGACCATTAGACGGTGTGCTATCTGCAACATATTGTTGACAGTAGCTTATGTCTGTGAGCTGGTGACAGACAGAGACAGTCAGTCACAAGCAGTTCACACAGAGCCTGTGGAGAAGGGAGTACAGTGTGTCTCTAAAGAACGCTCTGGATACCTCTTGCTGCTAGGGAACACAAACTCAACTCAGGACTTGGACATCCACCACTTTGTGTGGATGCAGAACCCAGTCACACACTGGCACAGCCAAGGGTTAATCAGTAAAAAAAAAACTAGTTTGAGGTGAGGGATGTGACAGATTTACATGGAATGATCTCCCTGGGGGGGGAACGGGGGGGATTTGTGTGTTTATCAACAGGCACTAGGACAGCCACCACTCGTGGCTGTGATACCCAACACTCGGAACGCCAGCAACAACTGGAGCAAGAGCTTGGTCTCGGGCAACGAAATACTGAAGGATCAGGATTACAGTGTGGCACAGGACAGGCTGAAGAGAAGGGAGCAGTCACCTCCTCCCACAACAATCCCGATGGCAACGACCAAGACAGCCGGTGAGTAAACAGTCACCTCTCAGGGACGCTGCAATGGGAGATACTGCCCCCTGTGTTTACCATTGGCAGACCCCATGAACCTCCCACTTCCTGCTGACCACGGAGAGGACACTTTCCACAAGCTGTCTAATGTCACAGCTGACAAGATCATTCAACACAAAATCCCCACCACATCCAATTCACTCATATTTTGCCTCCAGTAAATCGGGGGAATAGGCTCCTTAAATATTCTAGCATCTCTGGCTTGGTCCATCCTTAATTGCCCTCGAGGTGGTGGATACCCCATGGAGAGGTGGGTAAATCACCAAATAACCTTGGTGTGTCTATTACCCGATGGTGTGCACACTGTCTGGCTCCTTAGTTAATATTTCACCGAAATCACGTTCTACACCAATTCTACCTTTTGAACTTTGAGGACTCCTTTGTTTCTCCATCCTTCATTCCCAATGAAATTATCCAAATTGGCTGATGGAGCGTTGTGGCTGTGAGGGGAGGCAGTGAGATCGCGTGGGGTGACACTGTGTCCATCCTTTCACTAAAGGGGATGGTCTTGTGTTGAATCACCCACAATCCTACATCTAGGTCAGCCAGGTAGCAACTATCCATTCAAACACACGCAGGCTGACAACAAAGGTCTCGCCCCTAGGGTGGGACAGATCTTTAAGGGGCGGGGAAAGATTTAAAAAGGGACACGAGGGGCAACTTCCGCATAGAGAGAGAGTGGCTCGTGCGTGGAACCAACTGCCAAAGGAAGTAGGGGATGCAGGTACAGTCACAATGGACAGAAATAGGAAAACTTCAGGGGCAAATGGGCCGCTCACAGTGAGGTGGGACGAGATGGGGGATGTCTGGTCGGTTTTGTTTTTATCGCTGTTTAACTATTATTTACTTATCTCTGCTACTTAACTCTGTGATCCTGCCTGTTGTTGCTCACAACACAACACTTTTCACTATGCCTCAGTACACGTGACAATAAATTCAATTCAATTCATTCAATGGACGAAAAGATCTATTGTTCTGCAGCTCGTGGGTGAAGAGCAGGGAAAACACATTGAAAAATCGTGCTGTCGTGGTTTTGGGGGGTGAGGGGGTGAGGAAAAAAACAAAAAGAGGGAAAAGGGTGATCCTTCACCTCATTCTGGCTGTGGTGGAGATTGCTCAATAACTCCCTTATCATCATGTGCTGGTGTGTCCCCAGGACAGCTGGAGCCAAATTAGGTCGAGTGGCCTCAGTTCACCAAGCATTCCCGTTTTCCAAGAGACATGAGAACAAAGAAACTACATAGATACAAGACAGCTAAGGAAATATCTTTCAAACTAATCTTGGTTTCGATGTGCCCTGCTAAAAATAACCATGGCAAAGCCAGACGTCTCACTGGTGCTACCTCTGACTGGAGGAGCTGATATCCCCCCTCTGCACACCCCTCCATTTGCTTCTCTCTGCTCCTGTTGCACACACTGTCTTAAAGACACATGGTAAGTTCCCCCAATGGAGATGGTGAACTCCAATCCTGCATGTCCCATTTCAATCCTACTCTGTAAATGTTAAAATGCTGCTTCATCACATCTGGATTTAAACACAGGGATCACAGATTGGTGGAAAACCAAGGCCAGCCAATTCCAAGATCCCAGTGGGACAAACCTTCGCCCCCCCCCCCCCCCGCCCCCGAGCAACGGGGGGAGGGGTAAATCCAGTGCCATCTCCAACTCTCCACCCCCAGCTCAGACACCACCTCCCATCGCCACAAAGGACTGACTTGTTTTCTTCAAAAATAGGTAAGGTCCAAACAAATGTCTGAAGATCAAAGTTAGATTGGAATGTGTTGTGAAGCATCTTAACTAAGGCAGAAGAAAGAAGTTAAACCAAGGTCACTGTGGGTCTGGAAACATTCTCTGACCTTTTCGTAACTGTTACTCACACCACAGATAGAAGTCACAGGGCAATGAGCATACTCACTTCCTGTGATAATAGACCATTGCTACAAAACACAAAAGCTGCTCCCACAGCTCTAATAACATAGCAACCACTGACAATAAAACACGTGAACTCCAGCACAGCTTGCTCAGTAACAGGTCTCCCTCCCACTCAAGGCCAAGTCATCGAGTCAGAGCTATCCAGCACGGGAACAGACCCTTCGGTCCAGCTCATCCATGCCAGCCAGATATCCTCAATTCATCAAGTCCCATTTGCCAGCACTTGGCCCACATCCCTCTAAAGGACAAAGCGAAGTCTGCAGCTGCTGGAGGCTAGAGTCGAGACGGTGGTGCTGGAAAAGTACAGCAGGTCAGACAGAATCTGAGGAGCAGGAGAGTCAACGTTTCGGGCAAAAGCCCTTCATCAGGGATCTCCCAGGAGTCTGATGAAAGGTTTTTGCCCGAAACATTGATTCTCCTGCTCCTCGGATGCACCCTGACCTACTGTGCTTTTCCAGCACCACAGTCTCAACCCATATCCCTCTAAACCCTTCGTATTTATATACCCATCCGGATGCCTTTTAAATGTTGTAATTGTACCAGCCTCCACCACTTCCTCTGGCAGCTCATTCCACACACGCACCACCCTCTGTGTAAAAAAAGTTGCCCCTCAGGTTCAACAGAAATGGAGGAATTGCTTCTGTCTTTGGTCTGGAAATCTCCTGCACAGACAGCAGTGGAGCTGGTCATTAAATATAATCAGCACAGTTAGACAGATTTTTGATTGACCAGAGAATGTAGTCAGGCAGGAAGTGGCCACAATGAGATCAGCTATATTCCTCACAATTCTTCCAGAGTGTGACCTAATGAGCTAAAGCACAGCCACACAGAATAGAGAAACATAGCCCCTGTCAGCACTGCTTAGTCCAGGACAGTGTGTCAGCCTGACCTGGGTCAGATTAGCTGGGCAAAAGTGAGGTCTGCAGGTGCTGGAATCAGAGTCGAGAGGGTGGTGCTGGAAAAGCACAGCAGGTCAGGCAGCATCCGAGGAGCAGGAGAATCGACATTTCGTACAAAAGCCTCATTACCGATAGAAGGGCTTATGCCTGAAACGTTGATTCTCCTGCTCCTCGGATGCTGCCTGACCTGTTGTGCTTTTCCAGCACCACCCTCTTGACTCTGATTAGCTGAGCTGAGCTGACAATGGTATCCCCTCTGGCCCAGAGCTCTGACCACGCAGGGAAGCGCACAGGGAGTATAGCATCGTCCTAGGGCTGCACTCCCACTGAAATGTTGCCTCATGCAGAGGTGGAAGTGAAAGATCAGGGACACAAGAAAACAGCAGGTTCCAGTTAATATTCTGCTCTCAGTCACCACTAAACACTGAATAACCACTGATCCCTGCCATTGACGCTCATGGGATCATGCTGTGCACAAAAAGGTGGCATTTACCCATAAGATGGTGGTAGGCCATTCAGCCCATTGTCTGCTCTGCTATTCAGTAGCTGACCTGATCATTAGGTAGACATGTCTGCTCTCAACCTAGATCCCTTTACTGATTAAAAATCTGTCTGTCTGTCTCTCGGCCTTCTCTGACCCAGTCGCAACACCTTTCAGTGGCAAAGAACTCCACAGATGGACTCCACTCTGAAGAAATTCCTCCCCATTGGTTTTAAATGAGTGACCCTTCATTTGGAGGTTGTGGTTTGCTGATTTGAAACTCTCCCACAAAAACAAATTCCTCAAACAGACACTAACTCCATTTCTAACCCATTTAATCCACCATGTCAGAATTAGGAAGGCATTGCTTATAGATACAAGGTTTATTTTCATATTTTTTGTCACTTACATAAATGATTTGGATGCGAGCATAAGAGGTATAGTTAGTAAGTTTGCAGGTGACACCAAAATTGGAGGTGTAGTGGACAGCAAAGAAGGTTACCACAGATTACAACAGGATCTGGACCAGATTCAGATAAGTACAAGATGCTGCATTTTGGGAAAGCAAATCTTAGCAGGACTTATACACTTAATGGTGAGGTCCTAGGGAGTGTTGCTGAACAAAGGGACCTTGGAGTGCAGGTTCATAGCTCCTTGTAAGTAGAGGCGCAGGTAGATAGGATAGTGAAGGCGGCATTTGGTATGCTTTCCTTTATTGGTCAGAATATTGAGTACAGGAGTTGGGAGGTCATGTTGTGGCTGAACAGGACATTGGTTAGGCCACTGTTGGAATATTGCGTGCAATTCTGGTCTCCTTCCTATTGGAAAGATGTTGTGAAACTTGACAGGGTTCAGAAAAGATTTACAAGGATGTTGCCAGGGTTGGAGGATCTGAGCTACAGGGAGAGGCTGAACAGGCTGGGGCTGTTTTCCCTGGAGTGTCGGAGGCTGAGGGGTGACCTTATAGAAGTTTACAAAATTATGAGGGGCATGGATAGGGTAAATAGGCAAAGTCTTTCCCCTGGGGTTGGGGAGTCCAGAACTAGAGGGCATAGGTTTAGGGTGAGAGGGGAAAGATATAAAAGAGAGCTAAGGGGTAACTTTTTCACGCAGTGGGTGGTACGTGTATGGAATGAGCTGCCAGAGGATGTGGAGGAGGCTGGTACAATTACAACATTTAAGAGGCATTTGGATGGGTATATGAATAGGAAGGGTTTGGAGGGATATGGGCCAGGTGCTGGCAGGTGGGACTAGATTGGGTTGGGATATCTGGTCGGCATGGACGGGTTGGACCGAAAGGTTTGAGTCTGTGCTGTACATGTCTATGCCTCAAATTTCTGACATCACTTGCTCCCTCGATGTCCAAAGTTGTTGTACAGAATGGACATACTGTGGTCAGGGATGAGGAGGACAATATCCTGGGAATGAGCATCGGAATAACATACGCATAGGGCCAGATGAGAGTGGTTCTGTGGGGTTACCAGGCGATTCTGTTTTGACCAGGTCCCTGGAAGGATTGCCTCCAGGTTTTGGAAGATGGTCACCGATCCAGTGGGATCTACTTGATCAAGCCAACCACCAATCGCTTGATGCAGGTCTGGTGTGACCATCAGGAAGGTCCCAGCGGCTGGACCGTCATCCAGAGACGGCAAGATGGCTCGGTCAATTTCTTCAGGACCTGGGAGAGTTACAAGGTGAGTGAAGTTGGGGCATCAGCTGCCCAGCACTCCGCCCTCAGTCTGAGTCCACCTCCCTCACACATACATTTCCCATAACAGGCCCAGGCCTGGGCTGCCTCGGGGCCCAGAGTATAAAGGGTACTCTCAGTTACTGGGCACTATACACCTATCCTCACACCTCCTGCCCACACCAGAGAAGATACTGGAGAAACTCGGCAGGTTAGTGGAGACAGAAACAGAGTTAACATTTCAGGCTCAGATGTACATGAACAGGTAAGGTTTGGAAGGATATGGGCTGGGGGGCAGGAAGGTGGGACGAGTTTAGTTTGGGATTATGGTCAGCATTGACTGGCTGGGCTGAAGGGTCTGTTTCTGTGCTGGATGACTATTCTTTCGAAACAAGTCATTGGATTCAAAACGTTCACTCTGTTTCTGTCTGCACAGATGCTGCCAAACCTGCTGAGTTTCCATAGCATTCTGGGGTTTTTTGGGGGGGGGATTTTATGTTGTCAGGATCTGGGATAGGTGGTGGGCAGGTTTAGGAGGAGGTTGACTCAAAGATATTCCAGTGCCCAAGCCTGAACAGGTAACGGACAGTCACAGTAACCCAGAGACCGTGGATCAGAATCTCACAACAGGGAAATTCAGTTAGATTAATCAAACCACTGGCCTAACAAACCAATCCATCCTCCCTGCTAGATTCTTAACTGCTCTCTGAAAGAGCCTTGCAAGTCACTCAGGAGTGGGTAGACTCATTTAAGAGTAAAATGAATGCAACCCCACACAGGGACTGGCTCAAAGCAGTAACCTGTGACATGTTTACAGGAAGGCCAATTTGGTGGCAAATACAGAATATTCTCCTCACCATCCCACCCGCGTAAAGACCACCCTTCCCCATTGGCTCTCATTCTGACAAAGAGTCACCAAACTCCCTCTCTCCACAGTTGCTGCCAGACATGCAGAGTTTCTCCAGCGCTTGTTTCGATTTTAACATACTTGCTTTTCAAAGCAGATAGTCTTTCCACTGTATTTCCCACACGTACAAGGGAACGTTATCAATAAACACTGCCTTGATTGTGATCTGTAGCAAGGTTTTGGCAACATTGATGGTGAATACTGGCTGGGCTTGGAGAACATCTACTGGCTGACCAATCAGGATAACTACAAGCTGCGGATCGTAATGGAAGATTGGCAAGGCAGGAGAGTGTTTGCAGAGTACGACGACTTCCGGGTGGAAGCAGAGGGAGACTTCTACAGGCTGAGGTTAGGCCATTACCATGGGAACGCCGGAGATTCCTTATCCTGGCACAACGGCAAGCAGTTCACCACCCTGGACAGGGATCGGGATCTGTACTTAGGTAGGACAGTTTCCTTGGGGTTACAGTGCAATGGTCAGTCAGGATAATGAAGGACTGTCCTCACTGCTCTCTCTCTCTCTGTTTCCTTCCAAGGTAACTGTGCCCACTACCAGAAAGGAGGCTGGTGGTATTATACGTGTGCCCACTCAAACCTGAATGGAGTGTGGTATAAAGGAGGGCACTATCGCAGCAAGTACCAGGACGGAGTTTATTGGGCAGAATTCCGTGGGGGTGCGTACTCCTTGAAGAGAGTGATGATGATGATACGCCCAAACCAGATCCTGCTGTAAACCCCACTCTCTCAGCACTTGTGTCCCACTGCCCAAGTTATCACCTCTTCATACTATATTACACATTGTGTTACAGTCACCATTGTATCCACAACATTACAAACAACTGAACTACCTACCTAGAGTATACTATGGCTTGAGGAGTCTAAAGCTGTTTCTTCTGTTCAGCCTGAACCAGAGAATGGTCCTGAGGACTATGTTAAAAGTCATGCAACACCAGGTTAGAGTCCAACAGGTTTAATTGGAAGCACTAGCTTTCGGAGCGCTGCTCCTTCATCAGGTGGTTGTAGAGAACACAATTGAAGACACAGAAGTTATAGGAAACGTTTACAGTGTGATGTAACTGAAACGTTTGCTATAAATTCTGTGTCTTAAATCATGTCCTTCACCTGATGAAGGAGTGGTGGTCTGAAAGTTAGTGCTTCCAATTAAACCTGTTGGACTCTAACCTGGTGTTGTGTGATTTTTAACTTTATCCACTCCAGTCCAACGCCGGCATCTCCAAGTCCTTAGGACAGTAATGGTTAAGGGACAGAGCTCACAATAGTCACCAGATCCCATCCCAGCCTCCCATCTCCCACTGAGATCCTCACACTGGACAAGCAACACACCATTGTAATATCGCTCATCATTTATTACATTTTATAATCAGCTGCAGTGTCTTTTCAGTGAATTATAGAAATAAAGATTTCAGGAGGAGCAGCCACCATCTTGGAAGCATCAGGATAATTAGAAGCCAATACACTATTGGCAGAGTTAAGCTGTAACTGTAAGGTGGCTACAGGAAGTGAACAGGACAGCCCTCATGTAGTTCAATTAAACACAGGCCCCAAAGCAGAGGACTGCTCCATAGTTGCACACTGCCCGGGGTCACCAAGGTGTGGGCTCTACATGGGAAAGGGGGGTACCGGGGTTCTATGAGTGGCGCATTTAAACCTGCAGGCAGATTTGCTAAACCCTACCTCAGGTGTCTGATGGGGAGACTGGGTGCCCAATAACAGAATGTGTCTTTAGATTAGATTCCCTACAGTGTGGAAACAGGCCCTTCAGCCCAAAAAGTCCACACTGACC
The DNA here is from genome assembly GCF_047496795.1 of Chiloscyllium punctatum. Classification (NCBI taxonomy): domain Eukaryota; kingdom Metazoa; phylum Chordata; class Chondrichthyes; order Orectolobiformes; family Hemiscylliidae; genus Chiloscyllium; species Chiloscyllium punctatum. The sequence continues at coordinate 60,618,419 of NC_092784.1, forward strand.
CTCCGAAGAGTAACCCACCCAGACCCATTCCTCTACTCTATGTTTACCCCTGACTAATGCCCCGAACACTATGGGGCAATTTCCCATGGCCAGTTCACCTGACCTGCATATCTTTCTGGACTGTGGGAGGAAATCGGAGCACCCAGAGGAAACCCACACAGACACTGGGAGAATGTGCAAACTCCACACAGTCACCTGAGGCTGAAATCAAACCCGGTCCCTGACACTGAGGTAGCAGTAGTAACCACTGAGCCAAACTGCCCACATCTTGTTCTCTATGCCAACATCCTACACCTCAAAACTGCTCCCACCCCAAAAAAAAAGTGAACAGATCATTAGGGTAAACATTTAAAGTTCAATATTTGGGGCTCATTTCCAATCGAGAACCTCTTTAGGATGTCGATCGTCAGTTGAGGCAATTATCTGAAATTAATTAGTGGCCCCCATATCCACAAGCCCCACACCCTCCACCACCCTGACACTTAGCAGCAGCAGCGTGTACCACCTACAAGATGCACTGCAGAAACTCACCCAAGACCCTCAGACAGCACCTTCCAAACCCACAGCCACATCCAACTAGAGGACAGGAGCAGCAGACACATGGGAACACCAACCCCTGCAAGTTCCCCTCCAACCCACTCACCATCCTGACTTGGAAATATATCATCGTTCCTTGACTGTCACTGGGTGAGAATCCTGGAATCCCCTCCCTAAGGGTTTTGTGGATCAACCTATAACACATGGACTGCCTTCTCAAAGGCATCTAGGCCATAAGTGCTGGCTCAAGCAGTGATGGCCGCATCCCAAGAGCGAATTAAAAAAAATAATTGGTGACTTAGGAAGCCATTCCACCCCTTCGCCTGTTCTAGCATCCCATGAGATTATAGCTGATGGATAACCCAACACTGTTTACCGGTCTTTAATTCCACCCCGCCTCAACACCGTCCCCTAAAAGAAAAACCACCTTCAGCAATCTGAATTCTGATCTTTCTAACCGAACCCCTGACTGTGAAGGGCAGGTGGAGATTTACACAGGGTAAAAACAATGACTGCAGATGCTGAAAACCAATTACTGGATTAGTGGTGCTAGAAGAGCACAGCAGTTCAGGCAGCATCCAACGAGCAGCAAAATCGACGTTTTGGGCAAAAGCCCTTCATCAGGAATAATTATTGATCTGGGGACTTGATTTTTAAAATGCTGCTTTCAACCCAGCTATCCCACTCCCAAAACCTGTTTGGAGGAGCTGGCTACTGTACTGACCCAGTCAGCCCTTTCCATTCTATTAAACGCTGATGACACCACCTCTTCACCTTCGATACTTGGAGATATAAGCCCAGTCTCTGCAACTTCTCTTCAAGTTAACTCTTTCAGCTTTAGTATTACTGCAGTCAGTAATAGTCTACTCCAGTCTCCCTGAAACATTTCTCTAGTTCCCATTAAATAAAATCCATGTCATTCACTCCAATCCCTCCCTCAGGGTGCGGGTTCCACATTCTCACTCCCTTCAAGTGGCTTTCTTGGGAAATATTATACTGACAGCCTCCAATTCCCACAGGAGGAATATTTTCACACAATCAAAATCTTTAATTTTAAAAGGGCCTCAATTAGGTCACCTTCTGTTTTCAAGAGAAAAGACAGTTAGCCGCTCTCCTGATGTATTCACCTCAGTTTCTGAGCTTCACGTTTAGAAGCCCCCCCCCACCGGGCACCCTCTCCAGTGCCTTGAGATAAAAGTGATGACCAGAACCACACTCTGTACTGTCTGCAGTCCTTTCATTCCTCTACCCCACACTTCGCCCACATCATTGACTGTACACGGCTCAGACACAGCAACGCTGGCCCTTAAGTCCTTGTACCTCCAGAACAGGCCAGCAGGAGGCAATCACAATTCAGTTCGGATTAGTTGATCATTTCCAATCCGACCCTCTCCTGAAATTCACCAAGACATTAATCACCATCATTCTGTGTGGGAACCCATCATCAGCAGAATGCAACTCCCTCCATTTGATCATCTGCTCACTGCTTTAAACAAGATATGGCCCGATTTCCTAGAAAACTAACACGGAATTAGATGCATTCTCATCCTAGATATTAACCTGTTAACTCTTTATGTTTGTTTACACTTGTGTGCTAGAAAACACTGTAAATACCAGAACAAATAAACCACTTCCTGCTGTAATATACTTTGGAGTTTGGTAGTGAATCAGTGAAGTATTGGAGAATCTCAGTATGTGCCCGAGTCAACACAGAAATCCCATTTGGGTAAAAGCAGAACGATGTGACGGTGAAACCGCTGCAGCCCTGAATTACTCAGCATCAGAGGGAGAGAGCTGGGTTTTCATTCAACCTCAGGATAGTGGGAATTAAACAGCAGAAAGAAGGTCGGGCTGTTGGTGAGGAGTGACAGTAAATACAAAACCACAGGACAAACCTGCCACGGGTCACAGCATCACACTCACTAACCACCAGCAGTCAAAGCCCTTTCGACAGTTCTCTCTGCATGCAAATTACACAATACACCTGTCACAGGCAACATCTAACCTCCTTCAAACACAATGCTGACTTCTAACTTGTACTGATGTGCAGTTTGACTGATGCCCCTTGTAGCAGCTTGTATCGGGAACATACAAGGCTGCTGGTTGGAGCTGATGTGCAGGTGGTGTGGTCAGTGTTGTCTATGAAGTGAGGACCCACACAGTCAGACACATGGCTGCTCCAATTCATTCCACACATCGCAAACTAAACCGTGTGGCCAACATTACATTGCAGACACAATAAACTGACATATAGGAATCGTGGATAGGAGAATGTTTCGTTAATAGCAACCTCCTGCTAACAGTTTCAAAGCTGGTCATTTCTTGGACTCACTGAAGGTTTTGAGACATCAGTAACATTGATGGAGTAAAGTTTAGACGAAGTACCATTTCCAGAATAAAACTGCTCACCAGTGTTCGACCCCAAGGTTCCTGATGCATTACATGTTCACTGTGATTCAAATTTTCCCCAGACAACTCTCCTCTTTGCAGAGATTAGAGGTGAATCTGTGCTGTTGTGTAGGAAGGAGGCAGAGAGCGACAACCTGAAAAATCAGGCTCACTCTGTTCCCAGAGTTAACCCAGCCTGGTTATTTCAAACATGGATCACACAAACACATCCTCCTACCTCAAAACAGCAGACGTTTTATTGTTTCTAACACACCGTGCATTAACCGGACAAACACCCATTAGTCTGGAGCTGATTTCACCACCGTGAGAATTCTACACCACAAGGGACAAAGCAAAAGGCAGGAAACCATCAAGGAGGGTCACATCAGACAGGGGAACACTCCCCTTCCCCCCAGACCCCGGGCTCAGACAGGGGGGAGACTCCCTTTCCCCCCCCCAGACCCCGGGCTCAGACAGGGGGGGGGGGAAAGACTCCCCTCCCCCCCAGACCCCGGGCTCAGACAGGGGGGGGGGGGGAAGACTCCCCTCCCCCCCCAGACCCCGGGCTCAGACAGGGGAACAATCCCCTCCCCCCCAGACCCCGGGCTCAGACAGGGGAACAATCCCCTCCCCCCCAGACCCCGGGCTCAGACAGGGGGGAGACTCCCCTCCCCCCCAGACCCCGGGCTCAGACAGGGGGGAGACTCCCCTCCCCCCAGACCCCGGGCTCAGACACCGGTCAATGGGACAGCAGGCACCAATACTGAAGTGTGGGAAGTTTGTAGCAGATCCTGAACATGCAGCCGCCCTGTGAGAGATAGGAGGAGATTAAACTCACCTAAATATGGAATACATGGGGTCGCTTTCAAACTGCAAATATAATTTCGGAGCTCTTCATAGTTATCGCCATTGGACGTCAGAGTCTGCAGCTTCTCAAACGTAGCCTTATCTTTCCTGCTCAACAGCTGTAACCAAAAGAACACAAGCTTAATGACAACATTCTGCTTTCGTACTAACCACAACAGGATTACACTCTCACAGCACAGTGAACAACAACTGACACCACACAGGAGAACATCAGGTCCATTCAGGGAGCAAATCCCACTGCCCCACTCCCTACTGCCCCAGCCCCAATCCCAATCTAATCCCACTGCCCCACTCCCTACTGCCCCCACCCCAATCCCAATCTAATCCCACTGCCCCACTCCCTACTGCCCCCACCCCAATCCCAATCTAATCCCACTGCCCCACTCCCTATTGCCCCCATCCCAATCCCAATCTAATCCCACAGTCCCACTCCCTACTGCCCCCATCCCAATCCCAATCTAATCCCACAGTCCCACTCCCTACTGCCCCCATCCCAATCCCACTGGCCCACTCCCTATTGCCCTCACTCCCAAACTAACCCCACTGCCCTGTCATGTTATGACCCCACTAATGGTAATACCACACAAGTCAGATTCCAGAGTGAAATCTAGCTTCATGTACTAGAACTACTTTTCCCTAATTTTAGTTACCTTGGTGTTCAGTCACAGAACATATTCAGACAAGATTACCAATGTGTTTTTGGCAAAAAAAAAGCAAGTTTCTTACACAAAGCAGACCAAAATAAAGCTATTATATATTTAGAAACAGCTCATCATAAACAGTAAAAAGAAAGAATCGGTCTTTTACCCCAACAATATCCTTTACAGACACTCAACCCCAGCGAAGTATCACTCCCCGAGGGTAATTGCTCAGTTGGGTGGACAGCTGTTTTGCGATGCTGAGTGACACCAACAATGTGGATTCACTACAAGCATCACACCTTCTCAACCTCACCCGAGATGACCCTCAGGCGAAGTTAATCACCAGTTGTCTGTCTGTCTCACTCTCTATGCTTTGAGAAAGCAACCACTGGGAATGTCAGTAACACTGCTGCCTTCATACAGCTATTCTTTCCTCAACGAGTAAGGCCACAAATGCTTCCTTGCACATGCGTCTCTCAGTCTATCCCAAGCGGCAGGTTAACTTACTGGCTTCAAGCCCTGTTTCTTCCTGGGCTGTGGAAACAGTTTTTTCCAGTTCTGAAGACCTGGAGACGTCCGAAACCAAACTGCCTTCCTGCTGCTAAGAACCTCCCCTTCTGAACTGAACCAACCTCTGACTCTCCTGCTCCTCTGATGCTGCCTGACCTGCTATAAACTTTAACTTCGGAAACGCTTCAGCAATTATCTCACCAGGTCGCTTCTCTGGTAATTTAGCTTAAATCAAATACATTGATACAGTGGCTCAGTGGTTAGCACTGCTGCCTCACAGCACCAGGGCCCCAGGTTCGATTTCAGCCTCGAGTGACTGTCTGTGTGGAGTTTGCACATTCTCCCCGTGTCTGTGTGGGTTTCCTCCGGGTGCTCCAGTTTCCTCCCTCAGTCCAAAGATGTGCAGGTCAGGTGAATTGGTCATGCAAAACTGTTCATAGTGTTAGGTGCATTAGTCAGAGGGGGGTGGGCTACTCTTCGGAGGGTCGGCGTGGACTTGTTAGGCCAAAGAGCCGGTTTCCACACTATAGAGAATCTAATCTAATCTAATCTAATCTAAATGATTCATTGGAAATGTCATGTTAAATCACTGGTAAAGGTTTCTGACCCTTAAAATAAAATCCCCTCTTACAGAACTGAAAACCAAAAAAACCTACCTACTTCTACTTCAGAAACTAAGTGCCCAAATAACAATATCTCTTTCCTTCATTCTTGGGATGCGGGCATTTATTTCCCATCCCTAATTGCCCTGAGGGCAGTTAAGAGTCAACCCCATTGCTGTGTGCCTGGAGTCACACACAGGCCAGACCGGTTAAGGATGGCTGTCTCCTTCCCTAAAGGCATTAGAGAACCACATGAACTTTCCCTGACAATAGGCAGAGGATTCATGGTCGTCATTAGACTCTTAATTCCAGGTTTTTTTTTAAAATGTATTGACAGAATTCAAACATTGCCGGAGTCTTGAGGTTAACAGACGGGAGTGGGGTGCTAGAAAAGCAGAGCAGGTCAGGCAGCAGAGGAGGAGCAGGAGAGTCGATGTTTCAGGCAAGAACCCTTCATCAGGAAGGGCTTTTCCAGCATCTGCAGCCCTCACTTTCTTCTTAGATCGAAAGCCCAGCGATAATACCACTAGGCCATATTGTAAACATTATTCACCACAGCTCTGTATCAACCCCAAACTAATCCCATACTCTGCCTAGTTCCTGCCTGAACGGGTTAAGGAGGCAGGGGGAAGAGAGTAAATTTCACCTGAAGTGATCTGCTCTGATGTCAGTCTTGTGGGAGGTGCAGAGATGCACAACGTAATCGTTTGGCTAAAATTGATGAAAATTAATTCACACACAAAAAATAAAGAGAGATTCAGATGAAAACCAAACTGCACAGCACCAAACAATCCAGGAGCATTAGGACAGCCAGTCTGCTGCCTGTTCTGTATACTCTACTGTCCAATTAATGATCCAAAGATCTCTCAAAGGCCTCAATTGAACTGAGTTCTGCCACAGTTCCAGGCAGTGCACTCCACAGGCTCTTGACCTCTTTCGGAGAGGGGACAGCTTTTCCAATCTACTTTGTGCAGCCTGTTCAGAATTTGGAAAGCCTCTACGAATCTCTATCAGCCTTCTCTCCAAGAACAGTCCTAATCATTTCCAACCAAATAAACTAAATGGAAGAGCATGGACAGAATGAACGAACAAAACCAGACCCTTACGCTGAAAACAAGATAAGGCCACAAGATGAACCTCACTGTTGTATTTTTCTGGCTTTATATTCTGTGTTTTGGTTTATTTTCCATGTTCTAACTTGACACCAGACAGTGGCAACACTAAATGCCACTTCTCGCCGAATTTGGAATAAACACATGTAAAGATAATCAAATGATATGAAGGTTAACGAGCCAACAAAGCTCGTATCTCTTCTGTTAATTACGCTTTTCAGTCTGTCTCTCAACCAACACAAATATTCAAAACCCACCACAATCCCACGACTCAACCAGTTTCATCTAATCCCTGCACTGCCTGACCAGGTCAGGACTCTCTGATAAAGAAATGAAACAGTGGGTCTGCCGGATATCAGAGGCAAACACAGGCAGTGCTGGAGAAACGTCACATCTCTGGTGAGGGAGAGATGTGGGGGGGGGGGGGGGGGGGGAGTTAATGCTGGATTCTTCTTCAGTCTGGTACAGCGTTCAGTACCACCACCAACAATTAAAAACGAGAAATAGACCATGACCTACCGCCCATGTTTTCCTCAGCCTGAACACTGGCGTGCTCTGTAATGCTGAAACAACAGCCATCAATCCATGAAGATTATGGTGACCCTGAAGTTTCTGCAAAAACAAACAAACTAGTTTTTATAGAAATCCTTTCCCTGCCCTGAGGGGCACACACACACATGCGATGAAATGTTTGGGAGAGAAGACCGTATTCCATTCTCTCTCACAGGGTTCATTACCAAAGGCTTTCTGAAGTCAAACAGGTGGGAAGCAGCACTCTCATCATCTGGAACAACCTCTCAACAATCACACGCTTGGGGCAAGTGAGTGAATTCTCAGGGCCAACACAGAGTCAACTGGTCAAACCTGCAGCTTACTGCACGGCTCCTCTCGGGATCAAAAGAAACTCACTTTTGCAATTTTGATAAAATGCCCGACAACTTGCACTCTTCTTTTCAGAGACTGTTTGGTGAGGATCTCTCGGATGACCCAGAAACTGACCTGAAAAAGACAGAACCCCTCACTTCTCTGTTGTCATAATACCATTGCCTCAGAGGGCTGTGGAAGCCAAGTCATTGAGTGCGTTTAATACAGAAATAGATGGGTTCTTGATTAGTAAGGGGGGTCAAGGCTTAGAGGGAGAAGGTGTGACAAGGGGATTGAGAAACATCAGCCATGATCAAACAGTGGAGGTGATTCAATGGGCCAAACTCCACTACTTCATCCAGGCTCTGACAGTCTTGGACACCAATAGGTTTTAGTCAAGAATGCTAGAGGTCATTCTTCTGCATTTAATTTATTGCATCAGAAAGTTTAAACGTCAGAACTCCTCCACTCCCATGGATCCCATTAATAGGCAGCTTCACAGCAGCTTAAGATTTTATTTCTCATTCTCCAGCCAGATCTGGACTTGTTCTGACCGTAAATATCAGTAGGCTGATTTGGGGGTGGGGGGGGGGGGGGGGGTGGGGGGTGACATTTAACTGAAATACCAGCAGGAGTGAGAAATAGACCTGGAACAAGGGGACAGAGGCTCTGGGGGAGTGACAGGCAAAAAAGGTGCTGAATGTGGACAGATTTCCAGAGCTGGGCAAGATCAGTTCAACAATACAGAAATTAAACAGACCAAATCAGTTAGAGATTTCAACACCTCTGTTTAATTACCAGATGTCGCCTGGTTTGACACTTTACCTGGTTAAACCTCCTGGTAAAAGCGACCACATTTGGAGCCAAAGTGTGCTTCTCTTTCTTGATCCAATTGCAATTGGACAACTCCTGTTTGGTCAGAAAACAAGCATTCAGGATTTAATTCCACGCACAACAAAAACTGAATCAGTTATTGGTCCAGATCCCAATTTGAAATTTACCCTTTATTCCAAATATTATTCAAGGTATGCATGAAGATTCGTCGCCTGGGTGCTGGTTGTTGTAGTTGTGGGTATGTTCACCGAGCTGGGAAGTTGATTTACAGACGTTTCATTCCCTGTCTCGGTGACATCCTCAGTGCTTCGGAGCCTCCTGTGAAGCGCTGCTGTCCTGTGTCACCTGGTGTTCATTTACCGCACTGGGGGGGGGGGGGGGGGGGTCAGTGCTGAGGGAGCGCCGCAGTGTTGGAGGTCGTCGTGTTAAACTGAGGCTCCACCTGTTCTCTGCAAAGATCCGTCATCAGTTACCCAAAGAGGAAGAGAAGAGCTCTCCCTGTGTGCCCTGGATAATATTTAACTCCACACCCATCACTTGATCCTGATCTCATTCCTGTTTAATGGTTCGGAGATGCCGGTGTTGGACTGGGGTGTACAAAGTTAGAAATCACACAACACCAGGTTATAGAGCAACAGGTTTAATTGGAAGTACACTAGCTTTCAGAGCGTCGCTCCTTCATCAGGTGGTAGTGCTCAATGGGATCTCGCTGTGCACAGATAGGCTGGTGTGACTCCTACATGAGTGACCACACTACATGGGAACTTCACTGGTTGTATTAAATGAGCAGACTTCCAAATTTGATGAAACATTTTACATAAAGAGTTAGCATTCACCCCAAAAATTTGCAAAAGGTGATGAGCAAGTCCAGTTTGGTGCTTGAACGCAAACCCAGAATGGGAGTTCCATTTATCCAGTAAAATGTACCCGACATGATACAAGGTACAGGTTAACATCAGGCTACTGTGCATTAAAACTCACAACATGGTTTCAATTAACTCAAACAAAGGCAGATAATGGCCAATGATTGTATCTGAATCCCCCTTCAACTAATGGTCAACTACAGATTCACATTTGGAGATAATATTTAAGAAACTATTTGTAGATCTGAGATTTTAAAAAGTACCTAAAAGTAAGCTGCTGATTTAATCAAGTTTTGTTTTTTTTGAAGGGGGGGGCATTGGAAATGAAACATTTCATCAAATAAATTCCAAGATTGAAGACAGATGTTTTTCCAGACTCTTGAATTTTAATTACATGACTTCGTTCTCTGGCAAACTGCATGAGTTGGTCATAAAATGATTTTTATTAAATCAAGATTATTTTAATTTGGAGAGAAAGTGAGACCACGGGGGTTGGGAGGGGGGGAGGCGCTGAACAAAGTGATGAAGTAAATATCCCAGCCAGAGGCTGGAGCTGGCCCTCTCCAGCTTTCCGAAAGCAGTCGCTGTTTGAAACTGGTGGAATCCAACGGAAGATTCCAATCCCTCGCTTGGAGCGGCCAGGCACCCAGGTTCAAGAAAGTGGATCACCCCAAACAAACTGCCAACAAACCTCTAAACAACTGGCATGGAGTTAACCAACAATAAGTTGCATTTAGATAGCATCTTTCACAGAGGGAAGCATTCCAGGTGCTTCACCAGAGTGTTACCAGCAAGCTGTTGATGGAGATCTAGCCCCTGGGCTGCCAAACGCTTGGTCAACGAGTTCTTGGACAAGGCAAGGGGTGGGTCGGGGGGAGAAGGTTCGGAAGAGAATAGGTCTTTATCAGCTCAAGGTTTGCTAACCTCCCAGTGGTGGACAGAATACGCGGCACACTGGAATTAGAGGAACAGAGAGAGATTGGAGGTCCTGCAATGACAATTCAGGCAATTACGTAATAAACTAGAAAGCAGGACTCCAGGGTAGTAATCTCAGCATTACTCCCCATGTCACATGCTACCAAGGCTAGGAACAGAGACATAGTACAATTCAGCATGTGGCTAAAGAGCTGGTGTAGGCAGGAGAGCTTCAGCTCGGTGAGTCATTGGGATGTCTATCAGGGAAGGTGACAAGTGAACACAAAGGACTTGTCGCACCTAAACTGGATGGCACCAATATCCTAGCAGGGAGGTTTGATGGTACCATTCGGGAGAGTTATGGGTGGTTAAGGGGACTGGGAACAGGAGCAGCAGGTCAGTAAGTACAGATGCTGGGGAAACATTTGAGACTAAGACAAGTATAGCTAAAGAGGAAGCGCAGTCAGGGAGAGGTTGCTGAGCTCAGTTGAACTGGAGGGCTAGACTGTATTTGTTTCAATGTAAGAAGTACAACAGTTAAGACAGGTGAACTTAGAGCCTGGATTAATGCATGCAATGATAATGTTGCTTTCACAGAGAGAGATGTTGAAAGAGGGACAGGATTGGCAGCTTAATGTTCCGGAATATCAGTGTTTCAGATGAGACAGGGAAGCAGAGGTGGGGGAATGCATAACTGGTTAGGAAGCATAGCAAACTCTGCTGGGGTGGACACCCTTCAGGGTGGGGTATTATGGGTAGAGCTCAGGAACAAGAAGGGTGCAATCACAGTGCTAGGATTGGACAATAGACCTCCCAGCTTTCAGCAGGAAAGAGGGGAAGGCATGTGTATTCAGATTCATGGTTGTTGTGGTGGGTGAGTTTAACATGCCCCCCCCTCCCCATATTGATTAGGACTCCCTCAGTGCTGGGGATTCAAATGGGGAGCAGTTTGATAGGTGTGTCCAGGAGGGCTTTTTGAAACAGTATACGGAGAGTCCAATGAGGGAGTGGGCCATATTGCGCGTACTATTGGGAAATGAGACTGATCAGGTGATCAAAGTTTCAGTGGGGCAGGATTTTGGGAATAGTGACCATAATTCCACAAATTTTCAGATATTTATGGATAAAGACAAGAGTAGACCTTGGACAAAGGTGTTAAACTGGCCTAAGGCCAACTATGATCAGGTTAGACAAAGTTAGAAATCACAACACCAGGTTAGAGCCCAACACGTTTATTGGGAAGCACTAGCTTTCAGAGCGCTGCTCCGAAAATAAACCTGTTGGACTCTAACCTGATGTTGTGTGATTTTTAACTTGGTCCACCCCCGTCCAACACCGGCACCTCCACATCAAATTAGACAAAGAATTGGTGAATATGAATTGGGGAGCAGCTGTTTGAGGGTAAATCCACATCCGACACGTGGGAGTATTTTAGAGACCAGTTGAGTAGGCTGCACCACAGGCATGCTCCTGTGAAAACAAAGGGCAGGAATGTCAGGATTCAGGAACACGGGATGACGGGGGAGTTATCGGCTGAGTTTAAGAACAGAAGGAGGTGTACCTAAAGTCTACCCAACTAAAAACAAATGCAGTCCTTGAAGAATATACAGAAAGTAGGAAGGAGCTGCGATGGGCAGTTAGGGGGGCTACAAGGGGCTCGGAAATGTCTTTGGTCAGCAGAGTTATATACGTACATTAGAAACTGGAGTGTAATTAGGGAAACAGTTTACCCACTCAAGGATAAAGGAGAGAGGTTGGGTATGGAGCAGAGGAAATGGAAGAGAACCTTAATGAGCACTTTACACCAAGGGGAGGGGGATATGAGGGATGCTGAGATTAGGAAGAATATACTTGGGCAAGTCAACATAATGAAGGAGGTGGTCAGAGGTCTCCACCATGAAAACAGGCCCTCCAGTCCAATTTGCCTATGCCAACCAGATTTCCAAAACTGAACCAGCTCCCATTTGACTGCATTTGACCCATTTCCCTCCAAACCTTTCCCATCCATGGACCTGAGCAAATGTTTTTTTAAATGTTGTAATTGTAGATGCCTCTGCCACTTCCTCTGGCAGCTCATTCCACGACATGCACCACAGCAGGATATAGATAGATTATAGATTTGGACAGAGAAATAACAGATGGAGTTTAGTCAGGATAAATGCAAAGTGATGCATTTTGGAAAATCAAATTTAGGTGTAAGTTATACAATAAATGACAGAACCCTTCGGAGAGTTGACATACAGAAGGAACGAGGTGTACAGGTCCACAATCCCCAAATGTGGCAACTCAGGTGGATAAGGTGGTCAGGAAGGCACACAGCATGAATGCTTTCATTGGCAGGACACCCAATATCAAAGTTAGCAAGTTATTTTGCAGCTGTATAAAACTTTAGATAGGCCACATTTGGAATACTGCATGCAGTTCTGGTCACCACATTCCCAGAAGGAAGGGGATGTTTTGGAGAGGGTGCCCAGAAGGTTTGCCAGGATGTTGCCTAGTCTGGAGGGTTTTGGTTATGTGGAAAGGTTGGATTAACTTGGATTGTTTTCACTGGAGGCTGAGGGGAAACCTGATGGAGGTTTACAAAATTATGAGAGCCTTAGATCAGGTGGATAGTCAGAGGGTTTTTTCCCCCCAGGGTGGAAAGGTCAATTACAAGAGGGCAGAGATTCAAGGTGAGAAGGGGAAAGGTTAGGGGAGAAGTGCAGGGAAAATGATTCACACAGAGGGTGGTGGGTGCCTGGAACACACTGTCAGTGGAGGTGGGGGAAGCAGGCACACTAGCAACATTTAAAGTGTATCTTGGTGGACACATGAACAGGAGGCAAACAGTGGGATAGAAACCACTTATGGGCAATAAGTAGTGGGTCTAAACAAGGGTCAGAATCAACGTGGGCTTGATGGGCCGAAGGGCCTGTTCCTGTGCTGTATTGTTCTATTCAGGGTTGCAGGAACTTAGAGGGTCAGGAGGTGAGGCCATGTGTTGAACATTACAGCGACCATTTTAAATTCTAAGCACACACCTGGCTACATTCGGCTGTCACTGTGTATGGAAAGGTTCAGACAAGCCCCAACAGAAACACCTAATCAATAGCAGTGTCAAAGAAGAATCGCAGTGGACTCAAACATTAACACACTCTCTCTCGCTCTCCCTCCCTACAAATACTGCCAGACCTGCTGAGTTTTTCCAACACTTCACAAGGCTGTTTTGGCTCTCCCCATCTACAGTGATTTGCTGTTGTTTAACTAATCAAGTCTGAATACAAGTTGCTGAGGGAAACCATTTACCCAGAAAGACCATATAGGACAGCAACATGGATTGTAAAAGATACAATTAACCAGCAAGAGCTACTGCCCAGAATCTGGGAGGGTTTGGCAATAATTTCTGTAATTCACAGTTCCCAAATAGCCAGGAGCTGGGTGAGTGGGAACCAGCTCCAAACGGTGTTTCAGTTGGTTGGCAAGGTAATAAAAACAAGACTGCATCTTAAAAGGAATCTATCAAAGCAGCCACATGCACAGCCCCTTGTTGGATCATGTGCTTCTGTTGGCACCTACAGAGCTGCTGTGGGAACCAGTCTCGTTAGGTACAGTGTTTGGACAGGACCCTACACAGAGACAGTTGACGCAGTGGGACTGACCTTGACCTGGCCCAGACAGAGGGACAAAACCTTGCACCCATCCTTCAGACTGGCCCCCAGTCAGGTTACTGTGAGGGAGTGGGTGAGTGGATAGATGGGGAGACAGACACAGACCAACGTTCTATAAACCAGGTGGTACCTCATGCAGTTGTTCATTACCTATCAAAATATTGAACATTGTCTCAATGGAATCTGAAGCTACAGTCCTCAAAACTCCCATTGGGTGGTTATGGGGGTGGGGAGGAGAAAGAATGGGGTGGGGGAGGGTAGAGTGAATTCCAAGAATCTCCCAGCTCAGTAAACCACAATCTCAGAGTTTCCATTTGTCCAGTACTGGGGTTGGGGGGGCACTCCAGACACAGATACAGCAACACCAGCTTCAGTCCCACCCTATCACAGGGAAACCGGTGTTCAAAACTCAGGAATTCTCAATCCGGGGATTTGCAATTTTTAGCTCAGTTCTCACTCATTTTGTGCTGTTTGCTGTTTTGCCTTAATTTCTGCAGCAGCAGGATATTAAAACGCGAACATCTGGATCGCCAACGACATGGCAGCCTCTCACAGTCACTTCAAACAACTACACCTTATTTTAAAGGCTGTTAAACATGAAGCAGCAACAATTAACTCAAAACAAAAAAATACTGTGTGTATGAACAGAAACTGATGCTGTAACAAGGAGGTGAAGTTGCTGGCACGGTGAGCTCTTAAAATGTGACATTCAAGCATATTTGTCGCCTGATTGTAGGAGGTGGTGAAGTTGTCTGATTGGGATTTTAGTTTCTAAATATCTGTCTCTTTATGTTGACCAGACAGGAGGGTGGACACACTCCTGACTAACAGCCAGACAGGCGGGTGGAGCAGAACATAGGAATCCAAGGTGAAGGTGTTGATCGTGATGTGGGATAATAGGGAAATTTAAAAAAAAACAATGAAGCTAATCCACAATTGGAGCCAAGTAAAGTTATTTTCAAAAGACCAAAGAGAACACACAGACTGGAACACTGGGACTCTGCCTCTGGGCTGGTGGGGAGGGGAGACAAAAGAAGGTTCCGGAAAAGGAGGGGGCAGTGGCGGGGTGGACAGAGGGGCGGGAGGTGGTGTGTGCAGGACATGTGGGAGGGGGTACAGCAGACAGTGGGAGACCTCATGGTCCCCTTCCTCTGTGCATGACCCTCACTCCCACACTTTTGGCTAAACTCAAGCAACTACCTTCTGCACTTGTGGGGCGCCACACTGAAAACCTTGACAGGAGGGCTGTCAAATGAAACCCAGCGCTGAGTCACAGGAGGAGACATCATGGACAGGCAACCAAGAAGCCAGGCTGGATGGTGGGGGTTTGAAGGAGCATTCTATGATGAGGAAAGAGCAGAGGGACTCAGGGAGGGAATTACAAAGCTCATGGTTCTGGAACTTGGCAGCATAGTCACTAGGACTGAAGGAAATGGGTTTCACGGAGCAGGACAGAGTTGGAGGGCTGTCGGCCTGAATTCAGGAGATTACAGAGGTCGCGCTGAGGCACCAATATCGTGGAGAGATTTGAACTTGAGATGACTTTATTCAATTTGACATGAAACCATTGTACTAAAACCATCCCATTTAGTTTGAACTTGGTCATCCAGTAAGGTATAATTAACGCAGGTTACCATAGATACATGCAAATATGCAATTAAACCAACAGCAGCACTATTAGGATGGCTTCAGAGGCCGATAACTGAGCAAAGCCTCCGAATTGTCAGGGTCACTACCCGAGGAAAAAACCTTCACGTTATCTCAAAAGATATTAAAATCCAGGAGCCAACAGCCACCAAAGCAGAGCAATAATCATCATATTACAGCAAGAAAGAGGAAAATTGTTGTGTGAAAAAATAAAAACAAAGTAATTTTCCAGGTGGAGATTATTCACATCTCCACCTGTCAGAACTAGCTGGTTAATCCAGGAATGCACCACTGTAGGACCCGAAACAGCAACTTAGTGACATAGAGCAGTCTCATCACAACCCCACACTGACTAACCCAGAGAGACTACTCTCCAGAGTAAAGAGGGGCACTGCTTGTCCTTCTGGTCACTCAGCAACAGGTACCTCCAATTCCTGAAGCCATCCAACATTCCAGAGGCTCCACAAGGTCACAAAAGTGATCGAGGGAGACACAGACATCACCAACATCCAGTCACAGCAGCCTGTACCATCTACAAGACACATCGCAGAAGTTCACCAAGGCTCCAGGGATAGCATCTTCCAAGCCCACACCCACCGCCATCTAGAAGGACAAGGGCAGCAGAGACTTGGGTTTCCGCAATTTCCCCTCGGAGTCACGCACCAGCCTGATTGGGAAATAGATTTCCATTCCTTCAGTCTCACCGGGCCAAAATCCTGGAATTCCTTCTCTAAGGGCATTGTGGGTCTACCTACAGCACACGGACTGCAGCGGTTCAAGAAGGCAGCTCACCCCCACCTTCCAATCACCATAGGAAGTAGTTAGTGTCCAAGGTCAGCAGCTAGAGGGACGGCCAATGAAATGTTGGCCTTTATCTCAAAGGGAATGGAGTCTAAAAATAGGGAGCTATTTTCAAACTATACAAGACCACACCTGGAACACGGTCAACAGTGTTGGGCCCCTTATCAAAGGAACGATAGGCTGGGTCTTGCAGGCAATCCAGAGAACGTTCACTTGGCTGATCCCAGGGATGCAGCAAGGGATTTCCTGATGGGAAGTTGAGTACGTGGGGTTTGTACTCACTGGAGTTTAGGACAATGGGAGGTGACCTCATTGAAACAGAGAGCGCTTCAGAGGTTTGGTAGGATAGAGGCAGAGAGGGTGTTTGCCCTTGTGCGAGAGTCATGGACCAGGGAGAATAAAGCTCAAAATGAGGAGTCATACATTTAAGGCAAAGATGAGGAGGAATCTCTACTCAGAGGGAAGTGAATCTATGTATTTTACTTTTAAATAAAACAGCAGGTGCTGTTGAGGCTGGGTAATAAAATAGATTGAAGGACAGGTTTTTAAATCAGTAAGGGAATCAAGGGTTATGGGGGAAAAGTGCAGTTGAGGACTATGAGATCAGCCATAATCTCACTGAATGGTGGGACAGGCTCAATGGGTCAAATAGTCTACTCCTGCTCTTATGCCGGATGGCCTTCTCCAGGAGAACTAAACGATGAACAACCAACACTAGCCATGTCAACCATGTTCAAGTCCCATCAGAAAATCCTTTTGTGAAAGATGGTCATGTTGACAGCGAGATTAGCCTCAATTCTGCACCATTTCAGCACATGGCTAGCTAGTCCTCTCCCCTGACCTAGACTCCTACCCCTCAGCTGAGCTTCTCTATCCCCACAGTCAGCTCCCACTTTCCCATTCCCCCTCCTCTACCCCTTCCATGCCTGAAGTGCTTACCCCATCCACCCAAAGCCAGCCCCTCTCACCTCCATCGGCCTGAATCCCTGACCATCGTGCGTCTCTCTCTCTCTCTCTGACCCCTCTCCATGTTCCCAGTCCCACTGCCCCACCCTGAATCCCACCTCCAGCCCAGGTCCTACCTGGAGTTGAATGGCTCTGAAGATTGGAATGTCGAGTTGGGTGATTTGACTCTGCAATAGAACATTCAGGATCAGTCAAAGCTCAGGATAGAAAATGGAACAGAATTATTTCACCGACAAATAAGAAGACCCTATTTCACAATCTGCTCTTCCAGATCGGGTTTTTTTTAATTCATTCACAGGATGGTGTCGTCTCCGGCTGGGTCAATCCCTAACTCGTCCTCTACAGGAATATAAACAGCGGGAGGTTGCGACAAACTAGACTTTTCAAAAGTGCCAATACAGAGCTGATGGGCCAAGTGGCCTCCTTCAGTGCAGTACTAATTTATGATGCTATGGTGAGACATTCACTGCCAAAGGTTTAATAGATACTTACATTACCAAAGCAAGTAAAACAAGAACCACACAAAAATATATTCTTAAAAGGAAACTCGCACTGGCCTTACTGAAAAGCTGACCCAATCTTTCACCATGAACAAGACTCACCTGCCACACTGTCTGAGATTTCCAAAACTAAAATCCACAAACCTTTCACCTTCTCTTCTGCAAACATAGACAACAGATGCTGATGGTTTTGTGATATGGTTAAGGCACGGTCCAAAGATCGGGGAGATATTTAAGAGTAATATCAACGTACAACCGGCAGAACAATTCACTGCAGACTGCTCAGAAACAAAAGATGACCCTTTCCCCATCTCCAGCCTCACCTGCAGGATTGAGTTAACCCAAAGAAGTGATGGACCCACAAACAGAATAGCTGACCCAGGCTGATACTCCGATACAGCACGGAGGGAATACTGCACAGTAGCTAATAAACTCTCACTCTCTTTCATTCAAAATAGCCTGGCTTATTTGGTCCCTTTTAAAATATCAATATATTTGGACTCGAAAAAAGGTATCCACAAGGGAAGGGGTTCTTTTATACATTAACTTTGTTGCAATACTCTGATGGGGGGGGGGGGGTTGAGAAAAGAAGGGGAACACTGCATCCCTCCTCACCTGGGATTTAACTATTTTGGAACTATCCCATCTACAATTATTGTGAACTGGGACTCTCACCCAGGGACTGGTCTTGACAGCAGATGCTGCCTGGCATTGGGTGGTGCCAATGTTACTTGCTAGTTGTTAGGTCAAACCTGGATATTGTCCAGATCCTGTCACACTTTAACATGGACCGTTGCAGTATCTGAGGAGCTGTGAATGGTGGTGAACATTGCGCAATGATCGGTAAACATCTCCACTTCTGACCTTATGGAGGGAAGGCCATTGATTGAAGCAGCTGAAGATGGTTGGGCCAAGGACACTGCCCTGAGGCACTCCTGGAGCGGCGGTGACTGACTTCCAACAACCATGACCACCTTCAAGGGTGGTTAACAGATCCTGTAGCTGTGGAAGGTGTAACAGAAATCCAAACTCAAGCTCAATGACCAGGTCAGACACT
This sequence comes from Chiloscyllium punctatum, assembly GCF_047496795.1. Lineage (NCBI taxonomy): Eukaryota > Metazoa > Chordata > Chondrichthyes > Orectolobiformes > Hemiscylliidae > Chiloscyllium > Chiloscyllium punctatum. The sequence goes on from NC_092784.1 coordinate 60,637,173, forward strand.
TATAAAACCTGTCATCCATGAATCTGGGTGGGGTTTTCCCACTGGGGCTCCATAACCATCCTTCACTCCCTTTCTACAAACAGACCCCTTTCTCCCAGGAAGAGCGTGCCCCCAATCCTGTCACCTCCCTCTGGCCCCTGCCTACTCTCCAGGATTGTCTCCCTGGGCCTGACAGAGTCCCCGGGCCCTGAACCTGGGGGGGGGGGATTCACTGCAGGTAATCCTGACCCCCTCTCAGATATTCTTGGGAACGTCCACTGGGGAGCTCACTGGATGTTGATCAGAGTTCATTTGAAATGAGCTACAGCCAGAGAGGAGCGCAGACTCTGAGTGAAATCGCCAATCTATTGCTCCCACGATATTCAGCACCACCTCTGGGTGAATTTGAGGCACTGAAGTTCAAATTCATTCTCTGCAGCTTTACGATCTCACAGCTCATGGCTCCAGGCACCATTATACAACCAAGACCCCCAATTTACTGTCCACTATCCATCCCACCGCCATCTCCCCCACCCCTCGCCACGGCCCACTTCATGTTCTACTCACTGCAAATTCTTCTGGAGTCACCATGAGAATGTCAAATACCACAGCATCAAAGTAGAAGTCACAGGACCCTGTCTGTGTGGAGGGAGCAGCTGGGCTCTGCAGGAGGACAGAAAGCATCAGGAGGTATTCCAGTCAGCAACATTGATGGCTCCAACACTAACGTCAGCTTCGTTCACTCACACACCCAAGCTTGGGAACACTTTCAAATTCCCTGAACTTCTAATGAACATATTTAAAAATGTAGGATGCACAGCAACCATTGCTGCACAGCGAGATCCCAGAGTGTGTTTTGGGACGTTGATGGCGGGATCCTTAGCCAGGACACCAGACACAGCTGCTGACCCACCTCTTGCCCAGTGAGGAGGACGAGGTGACGGAGTGAGACAGTAACTCCTGCTCGCTCCATCAGAAACCCAGCCCCAGACACCTGAAACAGAAACATACAGCCCAGGAGGAGAAGGCCAGAGTCCATCCTGCCTCTGCTGTCCCTTTGAAGGAGTCATTGTCTCCGCAGCCTCACTGACTTCTCCAGCTTGGGAGCAAATCCCTTTCCACCACTTCTCAGGGTGCAGCATTCCCAATCCCAACTCCCAGCAAAAATACTCAACTCCTCTCGAGATCTGTCGCCATTCGCTCAGAATCCAGGAGTCTTAGTTATTGGGCCTCAATGGGGACAGCTTCACTCGCTCTGTCAAAACTTGGCCAAATCCTCTGGAAAGGTGCTGTCTCTTCCCTGCCTTTCTGTTTCCAGCCTCTTCTCATCCATGAAGTGCTGGAATCTCTCCTCGACAACCCAAGGCCTTTCAGGTGATCCCAGGATTCCCGGAGTTTATCACAGCCTCTCCAGGGAGGTTCCTCATTTGTCGGTCAGAGTAAAGTCTGCTGCAACTGCCCCCCCCCCCCCACCACACACGCGCTTCCCCCCCCCCGCCCAACATAAGAGTTTCACCTGACAGAGAAAAAAAAACCCCAAAAAAACTGCTGGAAACCCGAAACCAAAACAGGAAATGGCTGGAAAAGCTCACCAGGTTTTGGCAGCTTCTGTGGAGAGAAATCAGTTAACGTTTTGGGTCCGGTGACCCTTCCTCAGAACTGATGGCAACTCGGGAAAGGAGGATTTTTGTACAGAAGATAGAAGGTGGGTACGGAAACTATAGGTGGGGATAGAGCCCAAGGAAGGGGAACAACAGTTGGATAAAGGAATGGTTAAAGGTCAGTCTGGGGGAATGAATAACTGCTAATGGGGTCTTTAACAGCTAACAATGGATTGTGTATGGGAGCAGCTGATTTAACAACAAGATCTGGTGTGTAGGGGTGGGAGGAAAGCAAGTGAAAGGTGATCTAGCCCGAAAATGGTTGAACTCAATAAAAGTCCAGAGGGCTGCAGGGCTTCCAAGTGGAAAATGAGGAGCTGTTCTTCCAGCTTACACTGAGTTTCACTGGAGCACTGCACTGAAGTGTTGGCCAGGGAATCGGGTGGGGTGGTGAACTAGGCCAAAGTGAGGACTGCAGATACCGGAAACCAGAGATTAGATCAGAGTGGTGCTGGAAAAGCACAGCAGGTCAGGCAGCATCCAAGGAGCAGGAGAATCGACGTTTCGGGTAAAAGCCCTTCATCAGGAATAGAGGTCTGTTGAACTGGCAGGCAGATGGAAGCTAGAGTCTTTTTGCGGACAGAATATAGGTGTTCAGTGAAGCAATTACCTAGTTTGCACTTTGTTTCTCGAGTGTAGAGGAGACTGCATTGGTTAGACACAGTAGGTTAGATTGAGGGGAGTGAAAGTAAACGCTCGTTTACCTGCAGGGCGTGTCTGGGGTGTGCTGAATGGTGGGGAGGGAAGTAGTCAATGGGCTGGTAATTACACCTTCTGTGATTGCAGGAGAGGGTACCATGAGGCTGTGGGGATGTCGGGAGGGAAGGAGGAGTATTCAGGATGTCCCGGAGGAAATGGTCCTTATGGAACGCTGACAGGGTAAGGGAGGGGAATGTGTATGTGGTGGTGACATCTCAGTAGAGTTGGTGGAAATGGATGTGGATTATGAAGAAATTTCACAAAATCAGAGACCTTCCCTCTGATAGCCAGGGTCTGGTCTCCCACCCCTTCAATCTTAAACTCCAACACATGAAAAAAATTGAATTAACACCAAAAGTTTAAAATTAACCTCAAAGCGTGAAAGCTTTAATCCCACATAATCATTTAAACCTCCATCCTCCAAATTTTAATTGGAAACAGGAAGGGAAGAGAGGGAGAAAAGAGACACAAATCGATCTTTTGTATTTGATGCTTAGCCGTAATTAATTTCCTTTCAGAAAGGATCAACATTAACATGGAGAACGATTTCTAATGCTGTTCCAGGAAGATGTGGATTAGCCTGGAAAGCAGAGGACATGAGATAGCGACTGAAGGACAGAACAAAGACACAAAAACATTGCTTGTTCATTGCCAGGGTTCTGAATGATATCTGTATGTCCACACCTAGAGCAGCCAGAGATGCAACAAATTTAGTTGCAAAATTAATGTCAACAAGAGCAGAGTTTCTGTGAAGCCTTTTATAGTCCAATAGCTACCAAAGCAATGAATAGCTATTCCAAAAGGCACTTTCTTCTTTTTGTTGAAGAGACAAATAATATTTTCCCTCCCTCATACTTCTATCACATTCCTCACTCAGAAGCGCAGAGTGAGCACAGACTGTGACACAAGTCAATATTGCCCCTCCCTGCCAGCATCTCTGGCCGTTACAAAGAAACACAATCCACCCCTTTCCCAGTTGCTATACAATGCAGCAAGATAGTGCCTGAAACCTCAGTACAGAGAGTCGTGACTGACGGACAGTACAAGGTGGTCAGAATACCTGTAGGGTATTCTCTAATCTCGGTGCCTGTCATTGGAACTTCCAACGTTAACATTCCCAAGGTCTGGTCCGAGCTGGGAAAAGAGAGAAACTGGATAAAAGGTCTTACAAGACTGTATTTCCCATCTGGGGTCAGTAATACTTCCATTTCAGTCAGATGCTCATGGGTTCAAGCCCCACCACAGGACACAAACACAAGGTGCGATCAGTGCAGTAACACGTCTTCAGGAGCTTATTAAGGCTCCTGTGCTAACATTCAAAGAAATAGAGGCACTTTGTTTTGTAAAGGGGGTGGTTTTTGGTGGGGGGGGGGGGGGCAAAGAGGTGAGAGGATGTGTGCACATGCGTTGTGGCGATGTTCTCTGGCCTATATTAAAATAGTGATGGAAAAGGATAGACCAGATCTAAAAGTTGAAGTTCTAAATTGCAGAAAGGCCAATTTTGACGGTATTAGGCAAGAATTTTCAAAAGCTGACTGGGGGCAGATGTTTGTAGGTAAAGGGACGGCTGGAAAATGGGAAGCCTTCAGAAATGAGATAACAAGAATCCAGAGAAAGTATATTCCTGTCAGGGTGAAAGGGAAGGCTGGTAGGTATAGGGAATGCTGGATGACTAAAGAAATTGAGAGTTTGGTTAAGAAAAAGAAGGAAGCATATGTCAGGTATGATTTGGAGATGCCGGTGTTGGACTGGGGTGTATAAAGTTAAAAATCACACAACACCAGGTTATAGTCCAACAGGTTTAATTGGAAGCACACTAGCTTTCAGAGCGACGCTCCTTCATCAGGTGATAGTGGAGGGCTCGATCGTAACACAGAATTTATAGCAAAAATTTACAGTGTGATGTAACTGAAATTATACATTGAAAAATTGATGGTTAGAATAGTTTCATTTCTTTCATGTGTAAATCACAAAACTTTTTTTTTAAAGTTGCATTCGGGTTAGCTGTTAACAATGGTGATAGCTAGACAATATGTTGAAGATGTTGGCCCCCTGTGTTCTCTGTCTAAGCCATGATGTTTAGATTGATTCTAATCTAAAAAGTGAGATAATAGATTTCTACATGAATGCATGCAGTTTTTGAGCAAAGTACAATGTAACCCTGCAAGTACAAATTCACCCCACAAAGTATATGTGTGCATGTGGGTCTGTGTCTGTCTGTCTGTGTGTGTGTACAGTGTCTTAAGTCTGTGAGGGGGTGCATGTGTGAGAGTGTGTGTGTGTGTGTCTGTGTGTACCTATGTCCGTGTGTATGTGAGAGTGTATGTGTGTAGGAATATCTGTGTGTGTGTGTGTGTGTGTGTGTGTGTGTGTGTGTGTGTGTGTGTGTATAGTGCAATGGTGGTCACTTGTAATGTGACATGAACCCAAGGTCCCGGTTGAGGCCCTCCCTATGGGTACCGACCTTAGCTATCAGCCTCTGCTCGGCCACTTTTCTCTGCTGCCTGTCCCGAAGTCCACCTTGGAGGATGGTCACCCGAAGATCCGAGGCTGAATGTCCTGGACCACTGAAGTGTTCCCCAACTGGGAGGGAACCCTCGTCTGTTGATTGTTGTCCAACCAACATTATACACCAGGTACATTGATGACATTTTCTTCCTCTGGACCCATGGTGAGGAGTCACTGATAAAACTACACAGTGACATCAACAAGTTTCATCCCACCATCAAACTCACCGTGGACTACTCTCGACTGTCTGTCTCATTCTTGGACACATGCATCTCCATCAAGGACGGACACCTCAGCACCACACTCTACTGCAAACCCACAGACAAACCCACAATGCTACACTTCTCCAGCTTCCACCCAAAACATATTAAAACAGTCATCCCCTATGGACAAGCCCTACACATACACCGGATCTGCTCAGATAAGGAGGAACGTGATGGACACCTGGAAGTACTCAGGGATGCCCTCACAAGAACGGGGTACGATGCCCAACTCATCGACCACCAGTTCTGATGTGCCACAGCAAGGAACCGTAATGACCTCCTCAGGAGACAGACACGTGCTGCAACCGACAGGGTACCCTTCGTTGTTCAGTATTTCCCAGGGGCTGAAAATCTATGCCATGTTCTTCGTGACCTGCAACACATTATCAATGAGGATGAGCACCTCACCAAGACCTTCCCCACACCTCCACTACTTGCCTTTAAACAACCGCCAAACCTCAAACAGATCGTTGTTCGTAGCAAGCTGCCCGGCTCTCAGGACAACTCCATACAACCCTGTCAAGGTAGGTGCTGCAAGACGTGTCAGAGTGTGGACATAGATACCACCATTAGGCGTGGGGACACCTCCCACCTTGTACATGGCAGGTACTCATGTGACTCAGCCAACATTGCCTATCTTATACGTTACAGGCAAGGTTGCCCTGAGGCATGGTACATTGGGGAAACCGAGCAAAGGCTACGACAACGGATGAATGGGCACCGCACAACAATCAACAGACAGGAGGGTTCCCTCCCAGTTGGGGAACACTTCAGTGGTCCAGGACATTCACCCTCGGACCTTCGAGTGACCATCCTCCAAGGCGGACTTCAGGACAGGCAGCAGAGAAAAGTGGCCGAGCAGAGGCTGTTAGCTAAGTTTGGTACCCATAGGGAGGGCCTCAACGGGGACCTTGGGTTAATGTCATATTACAGGTGATCACCATTGCAGTACCTACACACACACACACACTCACATGCACCCCCTCACAGACTTAAGACACACACACACACACTTTCTCACACTCACAACCCCCAACCCAGACAGACAGACACAGACCCACATGCACACACAAAAATATTTTGTGGGGTGAATTTGTACTTGCAGGGGTACATTGTACTTTGCTCAAAAACTGCATGCATTCATGTAAAACTCCGTTATCTCACTTTTTAGATTAGAATCAATCTAAACACGGGGGGTTAACACCTTCAACATATTGTCTAGCTATCACCCATTGTTAACAGCTAACCTGAGAACGCAACTTTTTTAAAAAAAAAGGGTTTTGTGATTTACACATGAAAGAAGTGAAACTATCACGGTATTCTAACAGATGAAAGGCTTAACAGAAAATCAATTTTTCAATGTATAATTTCAGTTACATCACACTGTAAATTCCTGCTATAAATTCTGTGTTACAATCGAGCCCTCCATAATCACCTGATGAAGGAGCGTCGCTCCGAAAGCTAGTGCTTCCAATTAAACCTGTTGGACTATAACCTGGTGTTGTGTGATTTTTAACTATGTCAGGTACAGACAAGATTGATCGAGTGAATCCTGAGAAGAGTATAAGGGCAGTAGGAGTATACTTAAGAGGGAAATCAGGAGGGCAAAACAGGGATATGAGATAGCTTTGGCAAATAGAGTTAAGGAGAATCTAAAGGGTTTTTACAAATACATTAAAGACAAAAAAGTAACTAGGGAGAGAATAGGGCCCCTCAAAGATCAGCAAGGCAGCCTTTGTATGCAGCCACAGGAGATAGGAGAGATACTAAATGAATATTTTGCATCAGTATTTACGGTGGAAAAGGATATGGAAGATATAGACTGCAGGGAAATAGATGGGGACATCTTGAAAAATGTCCATATTACAGAGGAGGAAGTGCTGGATGTCTTGAAACGCATAAAAGTGGATAAATTCCCCCTAGAACTCTGTGGGAAGCTAGAGAAGTGATTGCTCAGCCTCTTACTGAGATATTTGTATCATCAATAGTCACAGGTGAGGTGCCAGAAGACTGGAGGTTGGCAAACATGCTGCCACTGTTTAAGAAGGGTGGTAAGGACAAGCCAGGGAACTATAGACCAGTGAGCCTGACGTCGGTGATGGGCAAGTTGTTGGAGGGAATCCTGAGGGACAGGATGTACATGTATTTGGAAAGGCAAGGACCGATTAGGGATAGTCAACATGGCTTTGTGCGTGGGAAATCACGTCTCTCAAACGTGATTGAGCTTTTTGAAGAAGTAACAAAGAAGATTGATAAGGGCAGAGCAGTAGACGTGATCTATATGGACTTCAGTAAGGCGTTCAACAAGGTTCCCCATGGGAGACTTATTAGCAAGGTTAGATCTCACGGAATTCAGGGAGAACTAGCCATTTGGATACAGAACTGGCTCAAAGGTAGAAGACCGAGGGTGGTGGTGGAGGGTTGTTTTTCAGACTGGAGGCCTGTGACCAGTGGAGTGCCACAAGGATCGGTGCTGGGCCCTTTACCTTTCATCATTTACATAAATGATTTGGATGCGAGAATAATAGGTATAGTTAGTAAGTTTGCAGATGACACCAAAATCGGAGGTGTAGTAGACAGCGAAGAGGGTTACCTCAGATTACAGCAGGATCTTGATCAGATGGGCCAATGGGCTGAGAAGTGGCAGATGGAGTTTAATTCAGATAAAGGGGAGGTGCTGCATTTTGGGAAAGCAAATCTTAGCAGGACTTATACACTTAATGGTAAGGTCCTGGGGAGTGTTGCTGAACAAAGAGATCTTGGAGTGCAGGTTCATAGCTCCTTGAAAGTGGAGTCGCAGGTAGATAGGATAGTGAAGGTGGTGTTTGGTATGTTTTCCTTTATTGGTCAGAGAATGGAGTTGGAAGGTCATGTTGCGGCTGTACAGGACATTGGTTAGGCCACTGTTGGAATATTGCGTGCAATTCTGGTCTCCTTCCTATCGGAAAGATGTTGTGAAACTTGAAAGGGTTCAGAAAAGATTTACAAGGATGTTGCCAGGGTTGGAGGATCTGAGCTATAGGGAGAGGCTGAACAGGCTGGGGCTGTTTTCCCTGGAGCGTCGGAGGCTGAGGAGTGACTTTGTAGAGGTTTACAAAATTATGAGGGGCATGGATAGGATAAATAGGCAAAGTCTTTTCCCTGGGGCGGGGCCGTCCAGAACTACAGGGCATTGGTTTAGGGTGAGAGGGGAAAGATATAAAAGAGACCTACGGGGCAACTTTTTCACACAGAGGGTGGTACGTGTATGGAATGAGCTGCCAGAGGAAGTGGTGGAGGCTGGTACAACTGCAACATTTAAGAGGCATTTGGATGGGTATCTGAATAGGAAGGGTTTGGAGGGATATGGGCCGGGTGCTGGTAGGTGGGACTGGATTGGGTTGGGATATCTGGTCGGCATGGACGGGTTGGACCAAAGGGTCTGTTTCCATGCTGTACATCTCTATGACTCTATATTCACCATCACACACAAAAAAAAATCACAGCTACCGCACGGGCCTGCCTATGGGATCCTGCCATGTGCAAAGTGACTGCTGCATTTCTCAAAATTCCAGCAGTGAATATTTCAGAGTTGTTGCAAAGGATGTTAAAGAGGTGTGAGCAAAATACAAGCTCTTCCCTTGCAGCTCCCAGCTCAGCCAGAACACAGAGCTGGGAGGAGAACTCATGAACTGCATTTCATCAAACCCAACGATATTCCACGATATTTAATCTGAAGTTAAACTCCCTTCTCAATGGGACATTCCACATCAGTGTGTCAATATACCTCACGGTACTTTCGCTGTATTCGGTTATGGGCGCCGGAGGTTACAACAACAGACTGAGGCTGAGACACAACACATTCCTACCTCGTGGTCACAATCCGACTCAGTGTCACTGTGCAAGTCTTCGGTCATCTCCATAGCAACAGCTGGCAATCCTTCAACCTTGGGACACCCCAAGTGGGTCAAACTCTGTAAAAGATGGAATGGAAGTAATGAGCTTCAGGTTTCACATTTGGAGAATGTGTTTCATTAAGTGAGCCATCAAATAGAGTAGGTACTGGAACAATTAAAGATTACAACCAACAACTTGACAATTCTAAGCATTTCCCTTTGATATCCTCACCCCCTTGCCAAATATCAAATAATTAATACAAAAAATTAAAATGGAAAACATTTACCTACATGTACCACTATTAGGGTAAAATGCCCCAATATACTCTGCAGCAGTGAGCCAGAGAAAGACACAAGGAGAAATGTTTTAAGGTGAATTCAAATGGAGATAGATCAAGAGATGAAGGAGTGAGGTGGGGCAAAGCCAGAGTTTGGGGCCTCTGCAACTACTGGTGGGGGAGGGGGAGGGGGAAGCAATGGAATTAGACAGGGGCAGAGGTTGGGGAAGGTTCTGGAGATGGGGAGGGGCAAGGCACATCTCACAGGTGCCTAATGCAACGGAACTCAGTATTGGCTCACCCTCCTCCCAAACATTCAATGACAGCACAATTCACCAAACTCCCCTTTAGATGCCTCTGCTATTCCCCCCCCCCCCATTTAATGGTCACAACTTTAACAATCCACATTTATGCTATGGGGTTCCACAGAACCTTCTTCATATGTATTCCAAAAGTGAATTACTTCCCCAAGTGAGCACTGGCCCTCAAACATCTCATTTAATTAAAACTCCCTCAAATTCAAGTTGAAGAGTCCCCTTCTCCTTGACTCTGTTGAATAAGTAAATTTAAGTATCCACCAGTCACATCAGCAACAGCTGCACACAATTCCCAAAACAAGCTTTTAAAAGATTAACAGTAAGACACTATAAACCAAACATGGAATGTTCTAGATTGGGAGATATACCCTCAGCACCCAGACCTGGTAATTCTCAGGCCAGGCCAGTGCAGCCCCTGGTCAGTCCCAGGCCAGGCCAGTGCAGTCCCTGGTCAGTCCCAGGCCAGGCCAGTGCAGCCCCTGGTCAGTCCCAGGCCAGGCCAGTGCAGCCCCTGGTCAGTCCCAGGACAGGCCAGTGCAGCCCCTGGTCAGTCCCAGGACAGGCCAGTGCAGCCCCTGGTCAGTCCTAGGCCAGGCCAGTGCAGCCCCTGGTCAGTCCTAGGCCAGGCCAGTGCAGCCCCTGGTCAGTCCCAGGACAGGTTGCAATCTGTAGGAAAACAGCAACTTCGCGGGTTCATGTTTGAAGAAAGAGGCGGTTCCAGAGGCGCGGTCCCGCGCACCCGACTGCTACCTGTCTACGCACGCGCACCAATCGGGGTCGCGCCTCAGGTGAGCAATTAAAGGTGCGCGCCTGGAGAGAGCTCGTGTGAATGAGAGAGAGAGACAGTGAGTCTGTCTTTCTTTATCTCTCTCTCTCTCTCTCTCTCTCTATATATGTGTTTCTCTCTCTCTCTATTTATCTATCTATCTCTGTGTGTCTTTCTGTCTCTCTATCTATCTCTCTGTGTCTCTCTGCCTGAGATAAAGCCAGAGGAAAGAGATAAAATAACACCTGAGTCTATCACAGTCCCTCAACATCTCGCCTGAAGGTGGGACCAAAACCAACTGGAGTCTTTGGAAAACCAACACGGCTTCAAATCCAACAGTGAGAGGTCAACCAGCAAAGAACAATGTCGAGTAGGGAGGGGAGGACCATCCAACTGACCAGGTTCTGGGTCAGCCTGATCCGTACAGTCACAGAATCAGAGACTTCCTTTAACAAAGAAATAGGCCTTTCAGCCCATCTTGTCTATACTGGCTCTCCAAAAGAGAATTTATTTTATGTGCAGCGCATATTACCTCCCCAAAATAAAGCTCTAACAGATTGGTCAAACCTGATTCCTATTTCACCAAACTGCGTTGACTCTGCCCAATTATCTTCAACTTATTGAATTGCATTTACATAATGTTATTAATAATAGTTTTTAATATTTTTCCTGTGACAGATGTTAAGCTAACTGTCCTGTAATTCCTGATTTCTCATTCTTCTGTTTGATTAAAGATGTTAAATGCACAATCTTTCAATCTAATAGGACCTTGCCCAAATCCATGCACTGTTGAAAAATTAAGACCATAAATGATCTCGTGAGCTATATTGTAAGTTCCTAGATTGATGTCCACTAGGACCAGGTACCTTGTCATCCACAGCTCACACAACTTACCCAAAACCACGTCCCTGCTGATTTCCCTGAGTTCCTCCCACTCGTCCATTTCCTCATTTCTTTTGGGATTCTCTCCAGTTTTTTGTCATTAACTCGTGGGATGTGGGCATCACTTGGCAAGGTCAGTTACCTGTTTAATTCATCAGCTTGTTCACCTTATGTTCAGGTCATCGAGCTGTACAGCATGGAAACAGACCCTTCTGTCCAACTCGTCCATGCCGACCAGATATCTTAACCTAATCTAGTCCTATTTGCCAGCATTTGCCCCATTTCCCCCAAACCTTTCCGACTCATGTCCCCATCAAGATGCCTTTTAAATGTTGTAATTGTACCAGCCTCCACCACTTCCTCTGGCAGCTCATGCACCAACCTCTGTGTGAAAAAGTTGTCCCTTAGGTCCCTTTTAAATCTTTCCCTTCACCCTAAACCTATGCTTTCTACTTCTGGACTCCCACACCCCAAGAAAGAGATTTTGTCTATTTATCCTATCCATGCCCCCTCATAATTTTATAAACTTCTATAAGATCACCCCTCAATCTCCGACACTCCAGGGAAAACAGCCCCAGCCTGTTCAGCCTCTCTCTGTAGCTCAAATCCACCAACCCTGGCAACATCCTTATAAATCTTTTCTGAACCCTTTCAACTTTCACAACATCCTTCCTATAGTAGGGAGATCAGAATTACATGCAATATTCCAAAATTGTCTTCACATATGTCCTCTATAGCTGCAACATGACCTCCCAATTCCTGTACTCAATACTCTGACCAATAAAGGAAAGCATACCAAACGCCTTCTTCACCATCCTGTCTACCTGCGACTCCACTTTCAAGGAGCTATGAACCTGCACTCCAAGGTCCCTTTCTTCAGCAACACTCCCCAGGACCTTACCATAAAGTGTATAAGTCCTGCTAAGATTTGCTTTCCCAAAATGCAGCACCTCACATTTATCTAAATTAAACACTAGCTGCCACTTCTCAGCCCGTTGGCCCATCTGGTCCAGATCCTGTTGTAATCTGAGGTCACCCTCTTCGCTGTCCACTACACCTCCAATTTTGGTGTCCTCTGCAAACTTACTAACTGTACCTCTTATGCTCGCATTCAAATCATTTATATAAATGACGAAAAGTAGAGGACCCAGCACCGATCCTTGTGACACTCTACTGGTCACAGGCCTCCAGTCTGAAAAACAACCCTCCACCACCACCCTCTGTCTTCTACCTTTGAGTCAGTTCTGTATCCAAATGGCTAGTTCTCCCTGTATTCCATGAGATCTAACCTTGCTAATCAGTCTCCCATGAGGAACCTTGTCGAACACCTTACTGAAATCCATATAGATCACATCTACTGCTCTGCCCTCATCAATCCTCTTTGTTACCTCTTCAAAAACTCAATCAAGTTTGTGAGGTATGATCTCCCACGCACAAAGCCACGTTGACTATTCCTAATCGGTCCTTGCCTTTCCAAATACATGTAAATCTTATCTGTCAGGATTCCCTCCAACAACTTGTCCACCATCAGCTCACTGGTCTATAGTTCCCTGACTTATTATTACCACCCTTCTTAAACAGTGGCACCACGTTAGCCAACCTCCAGTATTCCAGCACCTCACCTGTGACTACCAATGATACAAATATCTCAGCAAGAGGCCCAGCAATCACTTCTCTAGCTTCCTACAGAGTTCTAGGGTACACCTGATCAGGTCCTGGGGATTTGTCCACCTTTATGCATTTTACGACATCTAGCACTTCCCCCTCTGTAATATAATAAGACGTCACTATCTATTTCCCCACATTCTATATCTTCTGTATCCTTCTCCACAGTAAACACCATTATTAATTCTCGAGTCTCCCTTTCTACAGTACTAACATGCACTTTATTAACTTTTCTTTTTTAAGTATTTATAGAAGCTGTCTTTTTTTTAGATTTCTGGCTAGTTTTCCCTCATGATGTAATTTTCAGTCATTATTAATGTTTGGGCCATTTTCTGCTGTTTTATATTATGTACAGGATTCTGACTACCACTTGTCATAGAGATGTACAGCATGGAAACAGACCCTTCGGTCCAACCCGTCCATGCCGACCAGATATCCCAACCCAATCTAGTCCCACCTGTCAGCACCCGGCCCGTATCCCTCCAAACCCTTCCTATTCATATACCCATCCAAATGCCTCTTAAATGTTGCAATTGTACCAGCCTCCACCACATCCTCTGGCAGCTCATTCCATACACGTACCAACCTCTGTGTGAAACAGTTATCTCTGAGGTCTCTTTTATATCTTTCCCCTCTCACCCTAAACCTATGCCCTCTAGTTCTGGACTCCCCCCATCCCAAGGAAAAGACTTTGTCTATTTATTCTATCCACACCCCTCATAATTTTGTAAACCTCTATAAGGTCACCCCTCAGCCTCCGATGCTCCAGGGAAAACAGCCCCAGCCTGTTCAGCCTCTCCCTGAAGCTCAGATCCTCCAACCCTGGCAACATCCTTGTAAATCTTTTCTGAACCCTTTCAAGTTTCACAACATCTTTCCGATAGGAAGATCACAATTGCACACAATATTCCAACAGCAGCCTAACCAATGTCCTGTACAGCTACAAAGCCATGTCTTTGTGCAGTTGTGTTTTATGTCTTTTAGTTTGATGTGACCGTTAATCTTTCTAGTTAACTACAGACAGCGGGTCTGCCCTTTGGAAATTTTCTTGCACTTTGCAGTGTACGTATTGTGTGTTTTGAAATATCCCTTTAATCGAATGGCTCCACGTCTATGCTGACCTATCTTTTACTGAAAATGTGTTGCTGGAAAAGCGCAGCAGGTCAGGCAGCATCCAAGGAGCAGTAGAATCGACATTTCGGACATGAGCCCTTCTTCAGGAACGTCGATTCTCCTGCTCCTTGGATGCTGCCTGACTTGTTGCGCTTTTCCAGCAACACATTTTCAGCTCTGATCTCCAGCATCTGCAGTCCTCACTTTCTCCTGACCTATCTTTGAACCTAGTTTGCCAATTCACTTTAGCTTCTTTGTTTCACGCAGTTAAATGCCTTTCTCTATTCCTCAAACTGAGGGTAAAATTGAATTTTGGGACAGGGTTGGTTGTGGGGGGGCGGGGGCGGTGATGGCCAAGTGGTATTATTGCTAGTCCCTTAATCCAGAGACTCACATGATGTTGTGGGCACCTGGGTTCAAATCCCGCTAGGGCAGATGGTGAAATTTGAATTCAATAAAAATAAAATTCGATCTTGTTATGGTTGCTGCTACCTGGGCCCCTAAAGTAGGAAATAATTAACTCATCCTCCCTCATTGTGTCATAGCAGATCTAGTTTAGCCTGCTTTCTGATTGACTCCAGAATACTGTTCGAAGGAACTATCCCAAAAAAACCATCTCGTTACCTGACTTTTCCAGTGAATATATCGGTAAAAATCTCCCATGATTACCGCCATGCCTTTCTGACAAGCTGGAATTATTTTTTCCTTGATTCCTCATCCTGCTGGGCAGCCCCTGAAGGAAGACTGTTAACTCTTGCCTTTATAATTTCTCATCTCTACCCAAACTGTGTCCTGAACTTGGGCCAGCCCCCTTGAAATGTGCTAACACCACCATTAACTAACAGGACCACCCAGCCACCTTTTCCTACTTTCCCTTCCTTTCTCAACGTCACATATCCTTCAAGATTCAGGTCACAATCCCTGTCACCCTGTTATGGCTATCAGATTGTATTTATTAATTTTTATTTGAAGGGGAGTCCAGAACTAGAGGGCATAGGTTTAGGGTGAGAGGGGAAAGATATAAAAGAGACCTAAGGGGCAACTTTTTCACGCAGAGGGTGGTACGTGTATGGAATGAGCTGCCAGAGGATGTGGTGGAGGCTGGTACAATTGCAACATTTAAGAGGCATTTGGATGGGTATATGAATAGGAAGGGTTTGGAGGGATATGGGCCGGGTGCTGGCAGGTGGGACTAGATTGGGTTTGGATATCTGGTCGGCATGGATGAGTTGGGCCGAAGGGTCTGTTTCTGTGCTGTACATCTCTATGACACTGTAACTCTCAGTCCATCAGTTTAATTTCCGATGCTATGTACATTGAGATACAGAACCTTTCAACTTCTCCTTTGACGCTGCTTATAAACTCTAGACTTCTTTATTTGCTGACTTGGCTCGACTCTTTGTCTCATATTTTCAAATTTGATCTATTGTCCCCACTACCCAGTTCAAAACTAAACAGAAAAGAAAGAGCAGTGGCTGTTGGACATCTGAACAAACACAGAAGTAGCTGGAGAAACTCAGCCGATCTGGCATGATCTGTTGAAAGAGAAAGCAGAGTTAACATTTCGGGTCCAGTGATCCTTCATTAGAACGATTCTGTAGAAGGGTGACTGGACCTGAAACGCTAACATTGTTTCTCTCTCTGCAGATGCCGCCAGACCTTCTGAGTTTCTCCAGCTATTTTTGTCTGTCTCTAGTTTAAAACACTCTCTACTTTCCTCATAATGCGTTTGGAAAGAATACAGGCCCAGCCTGATCAAGTATGTCACAGGTTCAGAGAGAAGGTGGGAAGACATTTTCAAGGAGCAAAGAACACAGAATAACCTCGATTATCCAAACGAGACAGGCGGGGTGTATTTTGTTTGGATTATTCGGATAACTGATCTATCATAAACAAGCAGTAATTTGAGTGCCAGTTATCTGACAATGCACGCCATTATGCCGTTTAACTGGTAACCGAATGCTCAGTTATCTAACGCTGTTTTTATGGGACCTTGAGATCTTGTTGAGATAATCCAAACCTTGGATAATTGATGTTTGGATAATTGAGGTTCAGATAATCGAGGTTGCCATGCAATGAGAAAAGACTGGCGGCCAGTAAAGAGGAACCCCAGAGATTTCTCTCACTGTGTAAATAGTGAAGGAGTGGGAAAGGGAAGAGTGAGGGAGTTGGGAGGGGAAGGATTGGGTGGGCACGGTATACACAGACTAGGAGTGACAGAAAGGAGCATCTCCATCGGCAGTGGGAGGAGCTCAGCTCCAAGTTAAGAAGCAGAAACTCAAAGGTCCGAACGTCTGCATTGTCCAATCCGATTTGGGAGATGAACGTGCAGCTCAGAATGGTGTTGGGGAAGTGGATTCCAGATGGTAGGGTAATGGTACCGGTCCTGGGGAAAAGGGGTCAGTCTCCACTGGACCACGCTGGGCTGCTGTTCTTGCAAACTGCATTACAAGGGAAGGAGAGAGAGAGAGACAAAATAGCTGGAGACACTCAGCAGGTTTGGCAGCACCTGTAGAGAGAGAGAGCAAAGGGAACGTTTCGAGGTCCAGGGAACCTTCCTAGGATTTGTTTGGCTGAGTTTCTCCTGTTCCCTTTCAGATTTCCAGCACCCACAGCTTTGGGGTTTTTTCGGTTGTCCTGCTGTTCTTTCTTGAGGAAATATACCTCGAGAGCCCCCGAACTCTGTCGGCCGTGCTGGGAGATGTGGCTCACTGACAGATTTCCCTGTCACTTGTCAGTCCCTGTCTCCCCTACACTGAACCCATTAACATCAGTCTGAGTACTGAGGGCTGGGGGGAGGGGGTGTAGGGGCTGGAGGGGGGGGACAGAGATAGGGACGGGGTGTAGGGGCTGGAGGGGGGTACAGAGATATGGAGGGAGTGTGGGGGCTGGAGGGGGGTACAGAGATAGGGAGGGAGTGTGGGGGCTGGAGGGGGGGACAGAGACAGGGAGGGGGTGTGGGGGCTGGAGGGGGACAGAGATAGGGAGAGGTGTGGGGGCTGGAGGGGGGGACAGAGATAGGGAGGGGGTGTAGGGGCTAGAGGGGGGGGACAGAGATAGGGAGGGGGTGCAGGGACTGGAGGGGGGGACAGAGATAGGGAGGGGGTGTAGTGGATGGAGGAGGTGACAGAGATAGGGAGGGGGTGTAGTGGCTGGAGGAGGTGACAGAGATAGGGAGGGGGTGTGGGGGCTGGAGGGGGTTACAGAGATAGGGAGGGGGTGGAGGGGCTGGAGGGGGGGACAGAGATAGGGAGAGGGTGTAGGGGCTGGAGGGGGGGACAGAGATAGGGAGAGGGTGTAGGGGCTGGAGGAGGGGGCAGAGATAGG
Source organism: Chiloscyllium punctatum (assembly GCF_047496795.1). Classification (NCBI taxonomy): domain Eukaryota; kingdom Metazoa; phylum Chordata; class Chondrichthyes; order Orectolobiformes; family Hemiscylliidae; genus Chiloscyllium; species Chiloscyllium punctatum. Next base: position 60,654,506 of record NC_092784.1, read on the forward strand.
GAGGGTGTGTAGGGGCTGGAGGGGGTTACAGGGATAGGAAGGGGGTGTAGGGGCTGGAGGGGTGTCAGAGATAGTGAGGGGTCTAGGGGCTGAAGGGGGGACAGTAGATTGGGAGGGGGTGTAGGGGCTGGAGGAGGGGACAGAGATAGGGAGGGGGTGTAGTGGATGGAGGAGGTGACAGAGATAGGGAGGAGGTGTAGTGGATAGAGAAGGTGACAGAGATAGGGAGGGGGTGTAGGGGCTGGAGGAGGGGACAGAGATAGGGAGGGGGTGTGGGGGCTGGAGGCGGTTACAGAAATAGGGAGGGGGTGTAGGGACTGGAGGGGGTTACAGAGATAGGGAGGGGGTGTAGTGGCTGGAGGGGGTTACAGAGATAGGGAGGGGGTGGAGGGGCTGGAGGGGGTTACAGAGATAGGGAGGGGGTGTAGGGACTGGAGGGGGTTACAGAGATAGGGAGGGGGTGTAGAGGCTGGAGGGGGTTACACAGATAGGGAGGGGGTGTGGGGGCTGGAGGGGGTTACAAAGATAGGGAGGGGTATAGGGACTGGAGGGGGTTACAGAGATAGGGAGGGGGTGTAGGGGCTGGAGGAGGTTAGAGGTTGGGAGGCGCAGTGATGTTAGGGAACGTGAGAAGGGTGCCTTTCTGAATGTGGTTTAGTGCTGGTTTCGGGAATTGATGGTTTCGGGAGATGATGAAGATGGAATGAAGAGGTCACGGGCTGAAATACAAGCGGCAGTATCCTAGCCCACTGGGGAGGGTGGAGAGGTGACAGATCCCAGAATCCCTGTACTTGGATTCATTTTTTAACAAGTAAATCCTGGTGAGAAAATACCCTGGAACATAAAGATTATCTAACCTCGGGGAGATTTCCAAAATACAAGGGGCACTAAATGTGTCCTTTTGATCTCCCCCCGCCCCCAGTTCACTGTATTTTGGATTCTATCAGAGAAGCCGACTGTCATCATGAAGACTTTCCCAGCTCTGGTCCGTGGGACTGATCCAGTTCATGACAGCGGAGGCTGGGACTGTGCGTTGTAAAGTCTAACGCAGGCACAGACAGGGGGAGGATGTAGCAGAGTTTGTGCAGCTTTAACCCCCAGGCAGACAGCGCAGAGAAGCAGCTCCTTACTGTACTGACACAGCCCCCAGACCGAGGCGATCTCATGTAACTGGCCTCTCCCAGTCACGTGATTGATGGTGGGCTGGGGTGGTTGGAGGACGGGGAGAGAGACCCAGATACAGGCAGAGCTGCTGCCTGGGGCTGTCTCGATGGATGCTTGGATCAGTGAGAGAGTCTCCCTGCTCCATTCCCTCCTCCCTCCCTCCCTCTCTCTCTCTCTCCACACCCTGCAAGCCAGCTGGAGAGACCATGGTGTGTGCACAAAGGAAGGTAAATGCATTGTTTCTTTCCTCTTGATTGTGATCAGGGTGAGGCACAGGATGAGGGGAAGAGATGAACAATATCCTTTCAGTTTCAGTTACCAATTCACCATCACATCCACATTACCAGCCCTTTTGGTTTGATGCTGGTATTTGTTCAGCTATCTCTGTGTCTCCCCCCCACCCCCCGGCCCCGTGCCCCGTGCCCCAGGATACTGGTAAACACACAGGCTGCAGGAAATGGTAAGGTCTTTAATCAGAACGGGTCATATGCCTGCATGAATCGAACAAGCATTCCTTACCCAGCCCTTGGTCAGTGTTCTGCCTCTATCAGCTGTGCTCCAGTAAAGCTGGAATGTTTACTGTTCACATTCTTATCACTTTACCCCTCCCTGTCTCTGTCACCTCCCCCAGCCCTCCCTATCTCTGTCACCTCCTCCAGCCCCCTACAACCCCTCCCTATCACACCCTCCAGCCCCTACACCCCCTCCCTGTCTCTGTAACCTCCCCAGCCCCTCCCTATCTCTGTCCCCCCCTCCAGCCCCCTATACTCCCTCCCTCTCACACTCTCCAGTCCCTACACCCCCTCCCTGTCTCTGTAACCTCCTCCAGCCCCTACACCCCTCCCTATCTCTGTAACCTCCTCCAACCCCTACACCCCTCCCTATCTCTGTCACCTCCCCCAGTCCTCCCTATCTCTGTCACCTCCCCAGCCCTCCCTATCTCTGTCCTCCCTCCTGCCCCCTATACCCCCTCCCTATCACACTCTCCAGCCCCTACACCCCTTCCCTATCTCTGTCATACCCTCCAGCCCCTACACCCCCTTCCTATCCCTGTCACCTTCTCCAGCCCTACACCCCTCCCTATCTCTGTCACCTCCCCCAGCCCCTCCAATTCCTGGGAGCTTTCTTGGTTTGGGGCCTCTATCAGTGATGTTCCCTGGCTGATATTCTGGTGAGTTGGTGTCATATGTGTGTGACAGAATGTGTGGGTGCCGTGTTGGTGTGGCGCGGTGAGTCGGTGCCATGTTGGTGTGGCACAGTGAGTCAGTGCCGTGTTGGTGTGGCGCGGTGAGTCGGTGCCATGTTGGTGTGGCGAGGTGAGTCGGGGCCGTGTTGGTGTGGCACAGTGAGTCAGTGCCGTGTTGGTGTGGCGCGGTGAGTCAGTGCCGTGTTGGTGTGGCGGGGTGAGTCAGTGCCGTGTTGGTGTGGCGCGGTGAGTCTGTGCCGTGTTGGTGTGGCATGGTGAGTCAGTGCCATGTTGATGTGGTGCAGTGAGTCGGTGCCATGTTGGTGTGGCGTGGTGAGTTGGTGCCGTGTTGGCGGGGTGAGTTTGTGCTGTGTTGGTGTGGCACGGTGAGTCAGTGCTGTGTTGGCATGGCACGGTGAGTTGGTGCCGTGTTGTTGTGGCACGGTTGGTCGGTGCCGTGTTGGTGTGATGGGGTGAGTCGGTGCCGTGTTGGCGGGGTGAGTCGGTGCCGTGTTGGTGTGGTGGGGTGAGTCGGTGCTGTGTTGGTGTGGCACAGTGAGTTGGTGCTGTGTTGGTGTGGCACAGTGAGTTGGTGCTGTGTTGGTGTGGCATTGTGAGACATTGCCGTGTTGGTGTGACGGGGTGAGTCGGGGCTGTGTTAATGTCACGGGTTGAGTCAGGGCCGTGTTGGTGTGACACAGTGAGTCGGTGCTGTGTTGGTGGAACGCAGTGAGTCGGTGCTATGTTGGTGTGGCGCGGTGAATCGGTGCAGCGTTGGGGTGAGTCAGTGCCATGTTGGCGTGGTGAGTCTGGGCTGTGTTGGTGTGGCACAGTGAGTCAGTGCCGTGTTGGCATGGTGCGGTGTGTTGGGTGCGTGTTGGTGTGGCGCGTTGAGTCAGTGCCTTGTTGGTGTGGTGCGGTGAGTCGGTGCTGTGCTGTTGTAGTGCGGTGAGTCAGGGCCCTGTTGGTGTGGCGCGGTGAGCCGGTACTGTGTTGGTGTGGCGCGGTGAGCTGGTACTGTGTTGGTATGGCACGGTGAGCCAGTGCCGTGTTGTTGTGGCAAGGTGAGCCAGTACCGTGTTGTTGTGGCACGGAGAGTCGGTGCCATGTTGGTTTGGCACGGTGTGCCAGTGCCATGTTGGTGTGGCGCGGTGAGCCAGTGCTGTGTTGGTGTGGCGCGGTGAGTCAGTGCCATGTTGGTGTTGCGGGGTGGGTCGGTGCCGTGTTGGTGTGGTGCAGTATGCCAGGGCCATGTAGTGGCGCAGTGAGTCGGTGCCGTGTTGGCGTGGCGTGGTGAGTCGGTGCCGTGTTGGCGTGGCACGGTGTGTTGGGGCTGTGTAGTGGCGTGGTGAGTCAGTGCCGTGTTGTTGTGGCACGGTGAGTCAAGGCCACGTTAATGTCATGGGGTGAGTCAGGGCCGTGTTGGTGTGGCACGGTGAGATGGTGCCGTGTTGGTGTGGCTTGGTGTTGGTGTGGCGCGGTGAGTCGGTGCCGTGTTGTTGTGGCGCAGTGAGTCGGTGCCGTGTTGGTGTGGCACGGTGAGTCAGTGCCGTGTTGGCGTAGCGGGGTGAGTCGGTGCCGTGTTATTGTGGTGCGGTAAGCCGGTGTGTTGGTGTGGCACGGTGAATCAGTTCTATGTTGGTGTGGCATGGTGAGTCTGTGCCGTGTTGGTGTGGCGCGGTGAGTCGGTGTTGTGTTGGTGTGGCACGGAAAGTCAGTGCTGTGTTGATGTGGCATGGTGAGTCGGTGCTGTGTTGGTGTGGCACGATGAGTTGGTGCCGTGTTGGTGTGGCACGTGAGCCAGTGCCGTGTTGATGTGGCGCGATGAGTTGGTGCCATGTTGGTGTGGCACGGTGAGTCGGTGCCATGTTGGTTTGGCAGGGTGAGTTGGTATGGTGGGGTGAGTCGGTGCCAGGCTGGTTTGGTGTGGTGTGTTGGGGCCATGTAGTGGCTTGGTGAGTCGGTGCCATGTTGGTGTGGCGCAGTGAGTCGGTGCTGAGTTGGTGTGGTATGGTGTGTCAGAGCCCTGTTCTTGTGGCACGGTGAGTTGGTGCCGTGTTGGTGTGGTGCGGTAAGCCGGTGTGTTGATGTGGCACGTTGAGTCAGTGCTGTGTTGGTGTGGCATGGTGAATCGGTGCCGTGTTGGTGTGGCAGAGTGAGTCAGTGCCGTGTTGGTGTGGCACATAAGTCGGTGCCGTGTTGGTGTGATGCGGTGAGTCAGTGCCGTGTTGGTTTGGCGCGATGAGTCAGTGCCGTGTTGGCGTGATGAGTCTGGGCTGTGTTGGTGTGGCGGGGTGAGTCGGTGCTGTGTTGGTGTGGCATGTGAGTCAGTGCCATGTTGGTGTGGCGGGGTGAGTCGGTGCTGTGTTGGTTTGGTGCGGTGAGTCGGTGCTGAGTTGGTGTGGCATGTGAGTCAGTGCCGTGTTGGTGTGAAGGGGTGAGTCACTGCTGTGTTGGTTTGGTGCGGTGAGTTTGTGCTGTGTTGGTGTGGCATGTGAGTCAGTGCCATGTTGGTGTGGCGGGGTGAGTCAGTGTTGTGTTGGTGTGGCACGGTGACCGGTGCCGTGTTGGTGGGGCACGGTGAGTCAGTGCCGTGTTGGGGCACGGTGAGTCGGTGCCGTGTTGGTGTGGCACGGTGAGTCGGTGCAGTGTCTGTGTGGCACGGTGAGCCAGTGCTGTGTTGGTGTGGCGCAGTGAGTCAGTGCTGTGTTGGTGTGGCGCGGTGAGTTGGTGCTGTGTTGATGTGGCGCGGTGAGTCGGTGCCGTGTTGGTGTGGCGTGGTGAGTCGGTGCCGTATTGGTTTTGCACGGTGAGTCGGTGCCGTGTTGGTGTGGCACGTGAGTCAGTGCCGTGTTGGTGTGGCACGTGAGCCAGTGCCGTGTTGGTGTGGCGCGGTGAGTCGGTGCCGTATTGGTGTGGCACGTGAGTCGGTGCCGTGTTGGTGTGGCACGTGAGTCAGTGCCGTGTTGGTGTGGCACGTGAGCCAGTGCCGTGTTGGTGTGGCATGTGAGTCAGTGCCATGTTGGTGTGGCGGGGTGGGTCAGTGCTGTGTTGGTGTGGCACGGTGACCGGTGCCGTGTTGGTGTGGCGGGGTGAGTCGGTGCCGTGTTGGTGTGGCGGGGTGAGTCGGTGCCGTGTTGCTGTGGCGCGGTGAGTCGGTGCCGTGTTGGTGTGGTGCGGTGAGTCAGTGCCGTGTTGGTGTGGCGCGGTGAGTCGGGGCCGTGTTGGTGTGGCGTGGTGAGTCGGGGCCATGTTGGTGTGGCGCGGTGAGTCAGTGCTGTGTTGGTGTGGCGCGGTGAGTCAGTGCCGTGTTGGTGTGGCGCGGTGAGTCGGGGCCGTGTTGGTGTGGCGCGGTGAGCCAATGTGACAGAGTCAGTCTGACCATCATTTCTTGTCTCTTTGTGTGCAGCTCCATGTTCTGGTGGCGGTGGCTCTGATTGGAGGGTTAACCTTCATCGTTGCCGTGGTGCATTACATCCATCAGTCTCCCTATCCCATAATACTCTCTCCTTTGGGCGGGGAGTTGGGTAGCAGACAGAACCATGGAATGGATGCCAAGGTGTTGCCAGGTTATGTTAGCCTCAGAGAGCAACAGGTACGTACAGTGGGGATGCCACACACATCACAACATTTCGGTCAATTGTCCTGATTTACTCTACACATTAGAGTAATTTGCATTCCTATAGTGCCTTGCACATCCTTGCCATGTTCTCCAGCCAATTGGAAGCAATGCAGGACAGCTGAAGTGCAGATCTTTGTGGTATGAAATGCAGCAGCATATCTACACAAACAGCAAATAATCAACTAATCTATTTTGTGATGGTGATAGGGGATTAAAGTCAGGATGATATCCCTCCTCATCAAATTATTCCACGAGGCTCCTATATACACAAACAGCACTGACAACAAGGTGACCAGGCCTACCCCTCTGATACTCTCCGCTCCCTCAGCACTGACCCTCCGACAGTGCAGCACTTCCTCAGCACTGACCCTCCGACAGTGCCCCTCCCTCAGCACTGACCCTCCGACAGTGCAGCACTTCCTCAGCACTGACCCTCCGACAGTGCGGCACTTCCTCAGCACTGACCCTCCGACAGAGCGGCACTTCCTCAGCACTGACCCTCCGACAGTGTGGCGCTCCCTCAGCACTGACCCTCCGACAGTGCGGCACTTCCTCAGCACTGACCCTCCGACAGAGCGGCACTTCCTCAGTACTGACCCTCCGACAGTGCAGCACTTCCTCAGCACTGACCCTCCGACAGAGCGGCACTTCCTCAGCACTGACCCTCCGACAGTGCGGCGCTCCCTCAGCACTGAACCTCCGTATGTGCGGTGCTCCCTCAGCACTGACCCTCCGACAGTGCGGCACTTCCTCAGCACTGACCCTCCGACAGTGTGGCACTCCCTCAGCACTGACCCTCCGACAGTGCGGCGCTCCCTCAGCACTGACCCTCCGACAGTGCGGCGCTCCCTCAGCACTGACCCTGTGACAGTGCCCCCTCCCTCAGCACTGACCCTCCGACAGTGCGGCACTTCCTCAGCACTGACCCTCCGACAGTGTGGCACTCCCTCAGCACTGACCCTCCGACAGTGCGGCACTCCCTCAGCACTGACCCTCCGACAGTGCGGCGCTCCCTCAGCACTGAACCTCCGTATGTGCGGTGCTCCCTCAGCACTGACCCTCCGACAGTGCGGCACTCCCTCAGCACTGACCCTCCGACAGTGCGGCACTCCCTCAGCACTGACCCTCCGACAGTGCGGCGCTCCCTCAGCACTGACCCTCCGACAGTGCGGCGCTCCCTCAGCACTGACCCTCCGACAGTGCGGCACTCCCTCAGCACTGACCCTCCGACAGTGCGGCGCTCCCTCAGCACTGACCCTCCGACAGTGCGGCGCTCCCTCAGCACTGACCCTCCGACAGTGCGGCACTCCCTCAGCACTGACCCTCCGACAGTGCGGCGCTCCCTCAGCACTGACCCTCCGACAGTGCGGCGCTCCCTCAGCACTGACCCTCCGACAGTGCGGCGCTCCCTCAGCACTGACCCTCCGACAGTGCGGCACTCCCTCAGCACTGACCCTCTGACAGTGCGGCGCTCCCTAAGCACTGACCCTCCGACAGTGCGGCACTCCCTCAGCACTGACCCTCCTACAGTGCGGCGCTCCCTCAGCACTGACCCTCCGACAGTGCGGCACTCCCTCAGCACTGACCCTGTGACAGTGTCCACTCCCTCAGCACTGACCCTGTGACAGTGTCCACTCCCTCAGCACTGACCCTGTGACAGTGCCCCTCCGTCAGCACTGACCCTGTGACAGTGCCCCTCCCTCAGCACTGACCCTGTGACAGTGTCCACTCCCTCAGCACTGACCCTGTGACAGTGCCCCTCCGTCAGCACTGACCCTGTGACAGTGCCCCTCCGTCAGCACTGACCCTGTGACAGTGCCCCTCCCTCAGCACTGACCCTGTGACAGTGCCCCTCCCTCAGCACTGACCCTGTGACAGTGCCCCTCCCTCAGCACTGACCCTGTGACAGTGCCCCTCCCTCAGCACTGACCCTGTGACAGTGCCCCTCCCTCAGCACTGACCCTGTGACAGTGTCCACTCCCTCAGCACTGACCCTGTGACAGTGCCCCTCCGTCAGCACTGACCCTGTGACAGTGCCCCTCCGTCAGCACTGACCCTGTGACAGTGCCCACCCCTCAGCACTGACCCTGTGACAGTGCCCACCCCCTCAGTACTGACCCTGTGACAGTGCCCACCCCTCAGCACTGACCCTGTGACAGTGCCCACCCCCTGAGTGCCACATTGGGAGGGCTGCACCTCATGATGGAATAGCTGATGGAAGCTCACTGTCCACACGCTGGTAATAATTGACCCTGAGATCATGGTGAGGGAGATTGTATGTGTGTGTTTGTAAACAGGGCACGTGTGTGTGTGACTGACTCTGTGTGACTGTGTGACTGTGTGTGTGACTGTGTGAATGTGTGACTGTGAGAGAGAGAGTGTGTGACTGACTGTGTGTGTGTGACTGACTGTGTGTGTGACTGACTGTGTGTGTGTGACTGACTGTGTGTGTGACTGACTGTGTGTGTGTGACTGACTGTGTGTGTGTGACTGACAGACTGTGTGTGTGAGACTGACTGTGTGTGAGACTGACTGTATGTGTGACTGACTGTGTGTGTGACTGACTGTGTGTGTGACTGACTGTGTGTGTGTGACTGACAGACTGTGTGTATGAGACTGACAGACTGTGTATTTGTGTGTGACTGTGTGTGTGTGTGACTGTGTATGTGAGTATGTGAATGACTGTGTGTGTGTGAGACTGACTGACTGTGTGAGTGTGACAGACTGTGTGAGTGTGACAGACTGTGTGTGAGTGTGTGACAGACTGTGTAGCTGACTGTGAGTGTAGCTGACTGTGTGTGTATGTGAGAATGACTGTGTATGTGTATGTGTGACTGACTCTGTGTGTGACTGACTGTGTGTGAGTATGTGACAATGTGTGTGTGTGTGACTGACTCTGACTCTGTGCATGTGTGTGACTGACTGTGTGTTTATGTGACTGTATGTGAGTGTATTACTGACTCTCTGTGTGTGACTGACTCTGTGTGTGACTGACTCTGTGTGTGTGTGACTGACTCTGTGTGTGTGTGACTGACTCTGTGTGTGTGACTGACTCTGTGTGTGTGTGTGAGACTGTGTGTGTGCGTGTGTTTGCCTGACTGTGTGTGACTGACTCTGTGTGTGTGTGTGTGACTGACTCTGTGTGTGTGAGACTGACTGACTGTGTGTGACTGCGTGAGTGTGACAGACTGACTGTGTGTGTGAGACTGACTGTGTGTGAGTGTGTGACTGACTGGCTGTGTGTGTGTGAATGACTGTGTGTTTGAGAGAGAGTCTGACTGACTTGTGTGCGTGACTGACTGTGTGTATGTGACTGACTTTGTGTGCGTGACTGACTGTGTGTGTGAGAGAGAGTCTGACTGACTTGTGTGTGTGACTGACTGTGTGTGTGTGTGAGACTGACTCTGTGTTTGTGTGTGACTGACTCTGTGTGTGTGTGTGACTGACTCTGTGTGTGTGACTGACTTGTGAGTGAGAGTGTGTGACTGAGTGTGTGAGGGTGTGTGACTGTGTGTGTGACTGACTGACTGTGTGTAGCTGACTCTGTGTGTGTGTGCGCGCGCGACTGACTGTGTGTGCCTGACTGTGTGTGTGTGTGACTGACTGACTCTGTGTGTGACTGACTGTGTCCGTCTGACTGTGTGTGAGAGTGTGTGACTGACTGACTGTGTGTGCGCGTCTGACTGTGTGTGTGTGAGAGTGTGTGTGACTGACTGGGTGTGTGTGTGTGTGTGTGTGTGAGACTGACTGACTGTGTGTGACTGACTGTGTGTGTGTGTGTGAGTGTGTGACTGACTGACTCTCTGTGTGTGTGTGTGTGTGTGTGAGACTGACTGAGTGTGTGACTGACTGTGTGTGTGAGAGTGTGTGACTGACTGACTGTGTGTGTGTGTGTGTGTGAGAGTGTGTGACTGACTGACTGTGTGTGTGTGTGAGAGTGTGTGACTGACTGACTGTGTGTGACTGACTGTGTGTGTGTGTGTGAGTGTGTGACTGACTGACTCTGTGTGTGCGTGTGTGTGTGTGAGACTGACTGAGTGTGTGACTGACTGTGTGTGTGTGTGAGAGAGTGTGTGACTGACTGACTGTGTGTGTGTGTGAGAGTGTGTGACTGACTGACTGTGTGTGACTGACTGTGTGTGTGTGTGAGTGTGTGACTGACTGACTGTGTGTGACTGTGTGTGCCTGACTGTGTGTGTGTGTGACTGACTGACTCTGTGTGTGACTGACTGTGTCCGTCTGACTGTGTGTGAGAGTGTGTGACTGACTGACTGTGTGTGTGCGCGTCTGACTGTGTGTGTGCGAGAGTGTGTGTAACTGACTGGGTGTGTGTGTGTGTGTGTGAGACTGACTGACTGTGTGTGACTGACTGTGTGTGTGTGTGTGAGTGTGTGACTGACTGACTCTGTGTGTGCGTGTGTGTGTGTGAGACTGACTGAGTGTGTGACTGACTGTGTGTGTGTGTGAGAGAGTGTGTGACTGACTGACTGTGTGTGTGTGTGAGAGTGTGTGACTGACTGACTGTGTGTGTGTGTGAGAGTGTGTGACTGACTGACTGTGTGTGTGAGAGTGTGTGACTGACTGACTGTGTGTGACTGAGTGTGTGTGACTGACTGTGAGTGTGTGACTGACTGACTGTGTGTGTGTGTTTCTGTCCATAGCCACTGACCCTGCGTTGTGACCAGTGCAGTATTGTGTCGAGCTCTGGCCAGATGCTGGGGATGGGCCTGGGGCCTGTGATTGATCGCTCTGAGTGTGTCTGGAGGATGAACAACGCTCCGACAGAGGGATACGAGTCTGATGTGGGCAGTAAAACAACGGTGAGAGTGGTCTCCCACACCAGTGCACCCTGGCTCCTCCGGGAAGAGACCCTCAGCTCCCAGCACAACAGCACCATTTACATCCTGTGGGGGCCTTACAGGAACATGAGGCGTGATGGCAAGGGCATCGTCTATAACCTACTGCGGACTGTTCAGAGCCGTTTCCCTACGGCCAGACTCTACACCGTCACAGAGGAGCAGATGAGGTATTGTGACCTGGCTTTTAAAAAGGAGACGGGGAAGGACAGGTAAGGAGCCCAGGGAACGGGCTGGGATGGCTACACGACTGGGATTGTTGGTAATTCGGTCTGTGTTTCTCTCCCCCAGGGTGCTGTCAGGCTCCTACCTCAGTACGGGCTGGTTTACCTTCATCGTGGCGATGGAAGCGTGCCGGTCCATTCAGGTCTTTGGGATGATTAACGCCTCGTTCTGCAGGTACGGGGCAATCCCACAACAGCCAGGCAGGAAGCACACCCCACCGACCCAGCCACCACCACCCTCATGCCAACGGGGGGCAGGATAACCCCATCCCTGAACACGGCAGGTGGGGGAGAGAACCCGCACGGGATGGGGGGGAGAGTGAGAGAGAGAGAGAGACCCTGTATGGGGGGGGGGGGGGGGGGGGAGAGGGGGGGAGAGGGGGAGGGGAGAGATAGAGAGACCCCGTACAGGGATGGGGGGGAGAGAGAGAGACCCTGTACAGAGTTGGGGGGGGGGGAGGAGAGAGAGAGAGAGACAGAGAGGGAGAGACCCCGTACAGAGGGGGAAGAGAGAGAGAGACCCCGTAGAGAGGGGGGGGGAGAGAGAGAGAGAGAGAGAGAGACCCTGTACAGGGGGGAGGGGGAGAAGGGGAGGGGAGAGATAGAGAGACCCCGTACAGGGGGGGGGGGGGGAGAGAGAGACCCTGTACAGAGGGGGGAGGAAGTTTCAGGTTGCCTCATCTTAGAGTCAGAGACATCTCTTTGAGGGGCCTTATTCTCTCCCTCGTCACCCTTGTGTCCTTAATGTATGTGTAAAAACCCTTTGGATTCTCCCTAACACAATTTACCAAAGCTGTTCCATGTCCTGTATGTGCTTTCCTGACTTCCCTCTTACGTAGACTCCGACTGTGTTTGGAGTTATTCGGAAGCATTGCAGGAAGGATTAGCTGGCAATCAGAATTTGGTGAAGCCTAGGGATTATCCAGAGCCAGAAGGGATTCCCTACAGACAATCAAAGGCAGAAGGTTGTTGCTGGTTGGGTATTGGTGGTGTGATATAACTATCTAGTTGTGTTAATGTGGGGACAGTGTGTAGAATGGGCGAGAGTTTGCACACTGAACAAAGTACCATCACCACCACCATCACCACCATTACCATCACCAACACAATTACCACCACCACATCACCACCACCATCGCCATCACCACCATCACCATCATTATCACCACCATCACAATCACCATCTTCAGCACCATCACCATCACAACCATCACCACCACCACCACCATCATCACCATCACCACCACCACCATCGCCATTGCCATCACCTTCACCACCATCACCATCATCATCACCACCACCATCACCACCACCATCACCACAATCACCATCAGCATCACCACCACCATCACCATCACGACCACCACCATCACCACCATCACCATCAACAACATCACCACTGCCTTCACGATCACCACCACTACCACCATCATCACCATCACCACCATCACCACCATCATCACCATCACCATCACCACCACCATCACCACCAGGAAGGTCAGGCAAATATCAGTGAGTATTATTGCCATTCTTGCTGTCAGGTTACAGGATTCCCAATGTCAGTGTAACCCCATGGGGAGGTTCCCCAGTTACACGGTCAGTCTAACCCCACGGGGGGGGGGGGGATCCCCCAGTTACACAGTCAGTCTAACCCCATGGGGTGGGGGGGGGGGGGATCCCCCAGTTACACGGTCAGTCTAACCCCATGGGGGGGGGGATCCCCCAGTTACACGGTCAGTCTAACCCCATGGGGGGGGGGATCCCCCAGTTACACAGTCAGTCTAACCCCATGGGGGGATCCCCCAGTTATACAGTCAGTCTAACCCCATGGTGGGGGGATCCCCCAGTTACACAGTCAGTCTAACCCCATGGGGGGGATCCCCCAGTTACACAGTCAGTCTAACCCCATGGGGGGGGGGGGGATCCCCCAGTTACACGATCAGTCTAACTCCGTGGGGAGAATGGCCATTTCACTGGGAGGACAGAGACCCCGATTCTGGGGGAAAACATCACTAACAAGGAAATTGCATTTCATTCACATCTTTGAAATGGTCATCCCGACTCAAAGTATATTCCAGTCCGTTCCTGTTCGTGTGGATTGGGTAAAGTGATGGGATGGTAATGTCACTGGTTTACTCATCCAGGGGCCCAGGGGACAAGAAATCTGAAATAACTAATTCATCGCTGGGATGGTGACCATGGCAACTGTTATGAATTGTCAGAGAGCCCCATCTTGTTCCGTAATGTCCTTTTGGGAATGGACCCTTCCGTCCTTACCTGGGTGAGGCCTACATGGGACTGCAGCGATGTGGCTGAGGTGTGACCACCTTTTGACATGTCCTCACAAATGTCACTATCCAAGGGGCATTTATGGATGGCCAGCAAATTCTGTTCTTAACAACAGCTCCCACCTCCCACAAAAACAATCCCGAGGAATGTTGGCAGGTCCTTGTGCAGTGTGAAGGTAACACACACTGTTGGTTAAACTGGCAGCAGCAGCAGCTCATCCGATTACTGTGATGTTAAAGGGGGAGGGTTCCCCATCTCCTTCTATCGAAAGTACCATGTGATTGTTTTGATCTCTCTGAGGAGACAGATTCACGGTTTATCCAGAAACACAGCACCTCAGGCAGGGCTGCTATCTCCCTGCACTGCATTGGAGTGGCACCAGAGTGTTGGAGGAATTGTTGGTGTCTCTAACCTTCTTGAAGAGAATCAAGTGGTGTCTTTTCCGTTGGCAGTGCTGCCGGGCACCGGAAAGTGCCGTATCATTACTACGAGCCAAGCGGCCAGGACGAATGTGCCGAGTATTACCTCCACGAGAATGCACAGTACGGAGGGCACCGGTTCATTACTGAGAAAGGAGTCTTCGCAAACTGGGCCAAGCAGAAGAAGATCAAATTCTTCAACCCCACTTGGCAGATCTCCTGATACACCTCAAACTGTCTCTCCGTCAACAGAGGGGACTGCAGCTTCCCACTTCAACCCCGATCAACAGCCCCGAGACAATTGGACAATGACATATTGATTAAGTCTCTGTGCTTCCACATGTTCTCAATAAAGGGCCGTATTACCCTGTATCTGGAGCAATTCTTACTGTTCCCTCTCCCCCTGTGCTTTCAGACAGAGTGAAGCTGCTGTGTTTAATGGAGATAGACAGGCAGGAGGCTGGGGGGACACAGCAAGGCAGGCAGCATCAGGAGGTGGAGGAATCTTGAACGAGGGTTACACCTGAAACATCGCCCTCTCCACCTCCAGATGCTGCCTGCCTTGCTGTGTACCCTCAGCCTCCTGCCTGTCCCTCCTGATGCTGCCTGCCTTGTTGTGTTCCCCCTGCCTCCTGCCTGTCCCTCCTGATGCTGCCTGCCTTGCTGTGTTCCCCCAGCCTCCTGCCTGTCCCTCCAGATGCTGCCTGCCTTGCTGTGTTCCCCCAGCCTCCTGCCTGTCCCTCCTGATGCTGCCTGCCTTGCTGTGTTCTCCCAGCCTCCTGCCTGTCTCTCCTGATGCTGCCTGCCTTGCTGTGTTCCCCCAGCCTCCTGCCTGTCCCTCCCGATACTGCCTGCCTTGCTGTATTCCCCCAGCCTCCTGCCAGTCCCTCCCGATACTGCCTGCCTTGCTGTGTCCTCCCAGCCTCCTGCCAGTCCCTCCCGATACTGCCTGCCTTGCTGTGTCCTCCCAGCCTCCTGCCTGTCCCTCCTGATGCTGCCTGCCTTGCTGTGTTCCCCCAGCCTCCTGCCTGTCCCTCCCGATGCTGCCTGCCTTGCTGTGTCTCCCCCAGCCTCCTGTTGTCCCTCCCGATACTGCCTGCCTTGCTGTGTTCTCCCAGCCTCCTGCCTGTCCCACCTGATGCTGCCTGCCTTGCTGTGTTCTCCCAGCCTCCTGCCTGTCCCTCCTGATGCTGCCTGCCTTGCTGTGTTCCCCCAGCTTCCTGCCTGTCCCTCCCGATGCTGCTTGCCTTGTTGTGTCCCCCCAGCCTCCTGCCTGTCCCTCCTGATGCTGCCTGCCTTGCTGTGTTCTCCCAGCCTCCTGCCTGTCCCACCTGATGCTGCCTGCCTTGCTGTGTTCTCCCAGCCTCCTGCCTGTCCCTCCTGATGCTGCCTGCCTTGCTGTGTTCTCCCAGCCTCCTGCCTGTCCCTCCTGATGCTGCCTGCCTTGTTGTGTCCCCCCAGCCTCCTGCCTGTCCCTCCTAATGCTGCCTGCCTTGCTGTGTTCTCCCAGCCTCCTGCCTGTCTCTCCTGATGCTGCCTGCCTTGCTGTGTTCCCCCAGCCTCCTGCCTGTCCCTCCCGATGCTGCCTGCCTTACTGTGTTCCCCCAGCCTCCTGCCTGTCCCTCCCGATGCTGCCTGCCTTGCTGTGTTCTCCCAGCCTCCTGCCTGTCCCTCCCGATGCTGCCTGCCTTGCTGTGTTCTCCCAGCCTCCTGCCTGTCCCTCCTGATGCTGCCTGCCTTGCTGTGATCCCCCAGCCTCCTGCCTGTCCCTCCTGATGCTGCCTGCCTTGCTGTGTTCTCCCAGCTCCCTGCCCGTCCCTCCTGATGCTGCCTGCCTTGCTGTGTTCCCCCAGCCTCCTGCCTGTCCCTCCCGATGCTGCCTGCCTTGCTGTGTTCTCCCAGCCTCCTGCCTGTCCTTCCCGATGCTGCCTGCCTTGCTGTGTTCCCCCAGCCTCCTGCCTGTCCTTCCCGATGCTGCCTGCCTTGCTGTGTCTCCCCCAGCCTCCTGCCTGTCCCTCCCGATGCTGCCTGCCTTGCTGTGTTCCCCCAGCCTCCTGCCTGTCCCTCCCGATGCTGCCTGCCTTGCTGTGTCTCCCCCAGCCTCCTGCCTGTCCATCCTGATGCTGCCTGCCTTGCTGTGTCTCCCCCAGCCTCCTGCCTGTCCATCCCGATGCTGCCTGCCTTGCTGTGTCTCCCCCAGCCTCCTGCCTGTCCATCCCGATGCTGCCTGCTTTGCTGTGTCTCCCCCAGCCTCCTGCCTGTCCCTCCCGATGCTGCCTGCCTTGCTGTGTCTCCCCCAGCCTCCTGCCTGTCCCTCCCGATACTGCCTGCCTTGCTGTGTCTCCCCCAGCCTCCTGCCTGTCCTTCCTGATGCTGCCTGCCTTGCTGTGTCTCCCCCAGTCTCCTGCCTGTCCCTCCCGATGCTGCCTGCCTTGCTGTGTTCCCCCAGCCTCCTGCCTGTCCCTCCTGATTGCTGCCTGCCTTGCTGTGTCTCCCCCAGTCTCCTGCCTGTCCCTCCCGATGCTGCCTGCCTTGCTGTGTTCCCCCAGCCCACTGCCTGTCCCTCCCGATGCTGCCTGCCTTGTTGTGTCCCCCCAGCCTCCTGCCTGTCCCTCCCGATGCTGCCTGCCTTGCTGTGTTCCCCCAGCCTCCTGCCTGTCCCTCCCGATGCTGCCTGCCTTGCTGTGTTCTCCCAGCCTCCTGCCTGTCCCTCCCGATGCTGCCTGCCTTGCTGTGTTCCCCCAGCCTCCTGCCTGTCCCTCCTGATGCTGCCTGCCTTGCTGTGTTCCCCCAGCCTCCTGCCTGTCCCTCCCGATGCTGCCTGCCTTGCTGTGTTCCCCCAGCCTCCTGCCTGTCCCTCCTGATGCTGCCTGCCTTGCTGTGTCCCCCCAGCCTCCTGCCTGTCCCTCCCGATGCTGCCTGCCTTGCTGTGTTCCCCCAGCCCACTGCCTGTCCCTCCCGATGCTGCCTGCCTTGCTGTGTTCCCCCAGCCTCCTGCCTGTCCCTCCCGATGCTGCCTGCCTTGCTGTGTTCCCCCAGCCTCCTGCCTGTCCCTCCCGATGCTGCCTGCCTTGCTGTGTTCCCCCAGCCCACTGCCTGTCCCTCCCGATGCTGCCTGCCTTGCTGTGTTCCCCCAGCCCACTGCCTGTCCCTCCCGATGCTGCCTGCCTTGCTGTGTTCCCCCAGCCTCCTGCCTGTCCACTGTGGATTCCAGCATCTGCAGTCTTTTTGTCTCTGACCGTGTTTGTTTCAGAGTCTGATAATAAAGGTGAGGGAACTGGTTCTAAATCTGAAAGACCATCAGGAGAAGAGGACAAACACTGGGATTGGTTCGGCTCATCCCTGACTGTCCCTCATTGGGTAAATCTCCTAAATCTCGGTGTTTCCAACCCATCATCTCCCACTGTGCAAGAATTAATCAGCATCAAAGGAGCTGCTGTTAACCAGCTATTTTAACTGCTCTTCACAATTTACTGTTTGGTGTGCCCCCCATCCCAGTTAGTGATCCAGGAGCATTTCTGTCTGATCAGATTCCTGCCGCTAACTGGGGGGTGAATTCCCGAATGTTTTGAGATCTATCTAAGCTCCCATTCCCTCTCTTTCTGGTTGAGAGATTTTTCTGGCACCTTTCAGCCGTTGACTGGGGGTGGCAGGGACGGGCAGAGAGTGCCACTGTAACAGCTACACATGAGAGCAGCTGGTGATGCCAACCCTCAATGCCAATCATACTCTCAGCTCCTGGCCTGTTCACGTGGCATGCTGTTAACACAATCCAACACTTCTGTCTCAATCTTGGTGCCATGCTCAGCGTAAGCTGGAAGAACAGCTCCTCATTTTGGGAACCCTGCAGCCCTCTGGACTTTCCTGAGGTCACCTTTCACCTGCTTTCCTCCCACCCCCACAGACCAGGCCCTTGCCATCACATGGGGCTGTTACCATACACAGGAGACACTGAGGGCTGCAGATGCTGGAGGTCAGAGTCAAGAGTGTGGTGCTGGAAAAGCACAGCTGGTCAGGCAGCATCCGAGGAGCAGGAGAATCAACGTTTCAGGCCTTCATCAGTTAGCCCTTCATCCTGCTCCTCGGATGCTGCCTGACCTGCTGTGCTTTTCCAGCACCACACTCTCTCAACTGCTCCCATCCACAACCCATTGTCAGCTCTTGAAGACCTCATTCCCCCTTCGATTGACCACGAACCATTCCTTTGTCTGTCTGACTTGTTTTTTTAAAATCTCTCTTTGGGCCCTTTCCTCAGTAACGGTTTCCTCTCCACACCCCCCTGCTCCCCACCCTATTTTCCATCCAAAAACCATCCGTTCTGAGCAAGGGTCACCGGACCCAAAACATTAACTCTGATTTCTCTCCCCAGATGCTGCTGAGCTTTTCCAGCCATTTCCTGTATTGGCTTATTCCCTGTCATTTCTTACACACACTCTCTCCCTGCCTTTTGGTTGCGAGTTTCCTGAGTTTCTCCCTCCTACTTCTGGAATTATCCCAGCTTCTGGAACATTACATGAACCCTGTGTAATCCAGGACAATGCAACCTAGCTGCTGTGTTCACCTGGACCACCTTACTTTTCATCATTAATGTTTGTACAGGGCCAACACACAGTGTAGGGTTTTATTGTTTCAATATTGAGAGAAACTCTTACTATCTGTTATTAGATTTCTCATTCTCTTTCTCTCAAACCCCGTTTCCGCCTTTATTTTAACCAGACTTTCCATTTTAATGGATTAAAGCCATAAGATCTAACAGCAGGAAGGGGCCATTGGCCATTGCTGGTCTCATCATCCTCAACTCCACTCCTCTGCCTAATCGGTGATTCCGTTACTGATTAAAAATCAGTTCATCACAGCCGTGAATTTGTGTAACGACCCATCCTCAACAGCTCTCTGTGATAAAGAATTCCGCAAGTTCCCTCCCCTCTGCATCCCTGTCCTCAGCGGGCAATCCTTCTCTGCTCCTAGACTCTTATCAAGTCCCTGAAGAATTCTGTATGTTTCCCTGGAGTCACCTCTCAGTATTCTCAACTCTAAAGAGTCCAGGTCCTACCTATTCAAACTCTCCTCCTCAGAAAATCTCTCCAGACCATGGGCCGGCCGAGTCCACCTTATCCTGATTGCCTCCAAAGCCATTGTATCTCTCCTCAGAATGAGGGGATCGAAACTGTTCACTGAGTTCCAGGACTGGTCAAACCAGTGGCTTGTACAGTTTAATTAAGTGGTCCCTATTTTAATACTCTATGCCCTTTGGATAACAAGACCCAATCTGCCATTTGCATTCCCGTAGGAGTTTTGAGATTTGGCTCTCTCCATTTGTGTTGGATGAGGAGCCCCACACTTACAAAGTAAATAGAGCTGGAGACAGGTTCGTCAGGATCCAGTGGAACAAGAGAACAGGCGATCACCTGTCGGCCTGAGAGCTGTTCCTGGAATACGTCATTCTGGGTCCTTTCATGTTACACATTCCAAACAGTTATCATCGATACTGTTAACATGATTGTCAGTTGCATTTTTGTGAGATTATATATCTGCCTGTGTGTGTAGTTGTGTGGAGTGTATCTGGAGAGTGAGTGTATTTATTCAGATTGTGGGTATGTCAGGAGTGAGAGTGTATTTATTTGTTTTGTGTGTGTGTCAGAGAGTGAGAGTGTGTTGATATGTAATGTGAGTGTGTGTGTCAGGGAGTGAGAGCGTATGTATTTGTATTGTGTGTGTGTGTCAGGGAGTGAGAATGTATTTATTTGTATTGTGTGGGTGTGTGTGTGTCAGGGAGTGAGTGTGTATGTATTTGTATTGTGTGTGTGTCAAGGAGTGAGAGTGTATGTATTTGTATTGTGTGTGTGTGTGTGTCAGGGAGTGAGAGTGTATGTATTTGTATTGTGTGTGTGTGTCAGGGAGTGAGAGTGTGTTTATTTGTATTGTGTGTGTGTGTCAGGGAGTGAGAGTGTATGTATTTGTATTGTGTGTGTGTGTCAGGGAGTGAGAGTGTATGTATTTGTATTGTGTGTGTGTCAGGGAGTGAGAGTGTATTTATTTGTATTGTGTGTGTGTGTGTGTGTCAGGGAGTGAGAGTGTATTTATTTGTATTGTGTGTGTGTGTGTGTCAGGCAGTGAGAGTGTATTTATTTGTATTGTGTGTGTGTGTGTGTGTGTGTGTGTGTCAGGAAGTGAGAGTGTGTTTATTTGTATTGTGTGTGTGTGAACATTAGTGTCAGTGTTGTAGGTATATACTGTGTGTGTACATCTCTGTGTGTGAGAGTGTGACATTAGTGTCAGTGTTGTAGGTGTCTTTACTGTGTGTACGTCTGTGTGTGTGAGTGTGAACATTGGTGTCAGTGTTGTAGGTATCTGTATTTGTGTGTATGTTTGTGTGTGAGAGTGTGAACTTTAGTGTCAGTGTTGTAGGTATCTGTATTTGTGTGTATGTTTGTGTGTGAGAGTGTGAACATTAGTGTCAGTGTAGGTATCTGTATTTTTGTGTACATCTCTCTGTGTGTGAGTGTGAACATTAGTGTTAGTGCTGTAGGTATCTGTACTGTGTGTGAGTGTGAACATTAGTGTCAGTGTTGTAGGTATCTGTATTTTTGTGTACATCTCTCTGTGTGTGAGTGTGAACATTAGTGTCAGTGCTGTAGGTATCTGTACTGTGTGTGAGTGTGAACATTAGTGTCAGTGTTGTAGGTATCTGTATTTGTGTGTATGTCTGTGTGTGTGAGTGTGTGTACATTGTGTGTGTGTGTATGTCTGTGTGTGTGTGTGTATGTCTGTGTGTGTGTGTGTGTGTGTGTGTGTGTGTGTGTGTGAGACTGTGTGTATGTCTGTGTCTGTGTGTTTGTATGTCTGTGTGTGTGTGTGTGTGTGTGTATCTGTGTGCGCGTGTATGGCTCTGTGTGTGTGTATGTCTCTGTGTGAGTGTGTGTGTGTATGTCTGTGTGTGTGTATGTGTGTGTATGTCTGTGTGTGTGTGTGTGTGTATATGTCTCTGTGTGTGAATGTGTGTGTGAGTGCGTATGTCAAGGTGAGGAACATGAATTTAAGACCCTCTTTTGGATGAAGCCTCTGGGACCCAAACTGAGCCCTGAGTCAGGAGCTGGTCACTGAAGTAAAAACAGCAGCTCCTGGGAGAGACAGTGCAGAAGTTGGATTGACATCACAGACAGACAGAACCTGTCTTATTCACAATTATCGAATGACCTGCTATCAGTTATCTTTGTATTTTAGTCTGTGGGAGTAATTCAGTCCCCGATAACAGCAAGAAACAAGGTGAGATATATATTCAGGTTAGTATTTACACTGGTCTAGCAGACCATCAAACTGAAACATTACCCAATACCTTATTGGATAGATTAATTATTGGATCGATTAGTTATTGGATCGATTAGTTATTGGATCGATTAGTTATTGGATCGATTAGTTTTGAAGGAGATTAGAAAGTTAGAGTCTTACAGCATGGAAACAGACACTTTGGTCCAGCCAGTCTATGCCAAACATGTTCCCAAATTAAACTGGTCCTGCCTGCCTGCACTTGGCCCATAGCCTTTCCTATTCATGAACTTATCCCAATTTTAAATGTTGTTACTGTCCCCACATCCACCACTTCCTCAGGAAGTTCATTCCATCCACGAACCACTCTCTACGTAAAAACGTTACCCCACAATCACCTGATGAAGGAGCGTCGCTCCGAAAGCTAGTGTGCTTCCAATTAAACCTGTTGGACTCTAACCTGGTGTTGGGTGATTTGTAACTTTGTTACCCCTCGTGTCCTTTTTAAAATCTTTCTCCTCTCACCTTAACAATATGTCCCATTGTTTTGAACTCCCCCCACTCTGGGGGAATAGAACTTGCCTATTTATCCTATCTAAGCCCCTCATGATTTTATAAACCTCTATAAGGTCACCCCTCAGCCTCTGACACTCCAGTCAGAATAGTCCCAGCCTATCTAGTCTGTCTTTATAAGTCAAACTCTCCACACCCTGCAACATCCTGGTCATCTCTTTCTGAACCCTCTCTGGTTTAATACTAACCTTCCCGTAACAGGGTGACCAGAACTGGACACAGTAATCCAGAAGGGACCTCGCCAATATCCTGCACAACTTCAATATGGTGTCCCATCTCTGACACTCAGAGCTGAGCAATGAAGTCTGCTCAACATCATCTTAATGACCCTGTCTCCCTGTGATGCAAACTTCAAAGAATTATCTACCTGAACCCCATCTCTCTCTGTTTTACAGCACCACCCAAGGCCCTACTTTTAACTGTATAAGTCCTGTCCTGGTTTGTTTTATCAAAGTGCAATTCCTCACATTTATCAAATGTAAACTCCATTTTTTACTCTTCACCCCATTGACTCAATTGATCAAGAAATATTTGCAATCCTGATCTTGATTTCGTCACTGTCCACTTAACCTCAAAGTTGGATTTCAGGACAACAACAGAAAGTGGCCGAGCAGGGGCTGACAGCCAAGTTCAGGACCCCCAGGGGGGAATGGCCTCAACTGGGACCTTGGGTTCATGTCACACTACAGAGGGGTGACCCCACTGCACTACACACTCTCTTACTCACACACACACACTCTCAGGTACGCATGCACACACACACACACACACACACACACATACACACAGACCTACACACACACACACACACATATACACATACACACCCGCACACACATACACACACACACCTGCGCACACACACATATACACACAGACCTGCACACACACACCTTCACACACACACAGACATAAATACCCGCGCACACACACACACATACACACAGACCTGCACACACACAGACATAAATACCCGCGCATACACACAGACCTGCACACACACATACACATACACACCCGCGCACACACACACCCGCGCACACACACACACACAGACCTGCACACACATACACACAGACCTGCACACACACACACCCGCACACACATACACATACTCACCCGCGCACGCACACACCCACCCACACACCCACACACACCCGCACACATACACACTCACCCGCACACACATACACACAGACCTGCACACACACACATACACACACACCCGTGCGCACACACATACACACAGACCTGCACACACACACCCGCACACACACATACACATACACACCCGCACACACACACATACACACACACCCGCGCGCACACACACCCATACACATACACACCCGCACACACACACATACACACACACCCGCGCGCGCACACGCACCTTCACACACACACATACACACACACACCCGCGCATACACACACACCCGCGCACACACACTCACACCCGCACACACATACACACAGACCTGCACACACATACACACACCCACATACACACACCCACATACACACACCCGCACACATACACATACACACCCACGCACGCGCACACACACCCACGCACACACACCCACCCACACACACACACCCGCACACATATACACACAGACCTGCACACACACACACCCGCACACACACACATACACACACACCCACGCACGCACACACACCCACCCACACACACACACCCGCACACATATACACACAGACCTGCACACACATACACCCGCACACACACACATACACACACACCCGCGCACACACACATACACACAGACCTGCACACACACACACCCGCACACACACACATACACACACACCCGCGCCCACACACACACACACCCGCACACACACACATACACACACACCCGCGCCCACACACACACACACAGACCTGCACACACACACCCATACACATACACACCCACACACAAACACATACACATACATGCACACACCTGCACACACACACACACCTGCACACACACATACACACTTGCACACATATACACACACCCCCGCACATGCACAGACCTGCACACACACACACCTGCACACACATACACATACACACATACCCCCGCACACACACATACACATACACACACACCTGTACATGCACACACACCTGCACACACATACACACACACTCACACACCTGCACACACACACACCTGCACACACGCACCTACACACACACACGTACACACACCCGCACACACACATCCACCCACACACATGTACACACACCCGCACACACACATCCACCCACACACACACAACTGCGCACGCACCCACACACATACACTCACATACACCCGCACACACACACACACCCCTGCACACACATACACATACACACCCGCACACGCACACACCTGTACATACACACCCGCACACACACACCTGCACACACACACATACACACAGACCTGCACACACACACCCGCACACACAGACCTGCACACACACACACCCGCACACACACACCCGCACACATACACACACACACCTGCATACACATACACATACACACAAATACACACCTGCACACACACACACCTGCACACACACATACACATACACACACACCCCCGCACACACACCCCTGCACACACACACCTGCACACACACATACACATACACACATACACACCTGCAAACACACACATCTGCACACACATACACATATACATACCCCCCTGCACATGCACACACCTGCACACATACACACACACAACCGCACACACACCCACACACATACACCCACACACACACACAACTGCACATACACACACCCCACGCACCCACACACACACACCCACACACACACCCGCATACACACATACACACACGCGCACATGCACACCCGCACACACAGGCATATATACACACAGATCCACACACACACCCACGCACACACGCACCTGCACATACACACACACATACACACCCGCACACACACACCCACACACATACATATACACACACATGCACCCACACACACACATCTGCACACACACACACACACATACACGCACACACCTGCACACACACATACCCACCTGCACACACACATACCCACACGCACGCACCTGCACACACCTGCACACACACATACCCACACGCACGCACCTGCATACACCTGCACACGCACATACACACCTGCACACACACATACCCACCTGCACACACACATACCCACACGCACGCACCTGCACACACATACACACACACATACACACCTTCGCACACACACACCTGCACACACACACACCTGCACACACACCCCCGCTCATGCACACACCTGCACACACACACACATACACACCCGCGCACACACACACATACAAACCTGCACACGCACGCACACCTGCACACACACATACACCCCCGCACACACACACCCCCGCAACACACACCCGCACACACACACCTGCACACGCACACTCATACACACACACCTGCACATACACACACACACCCACACACACACCCCCGCACACACACACCCGCACTCACACACTCATACACACACACCTGCACACACACCTGCACATACACACACACACCCGCACACACACATACACACACACCCGCGCGCACACCCGCACACACACACATACACACACACCCCCCGCACACACACACTCTATTTCATAGGCATATACTCCATCACACTCATGTACACACTCTATCAAGCACACACACATGCTCACACTCTCCCCCCCACACACCCTCACACTCTCTCTCCCTCACACACACAGGCAAACACATAAGTCTATGGGGTGAATTTGTATTTGTCAATCTGAATTTGCAAGTACATTCTATTTTGCTGAAAAAGCAGACAATCTGTAGGCAGTCAGTCCATGTAACATTTTACAAATTCCTATTTCAGAAATAGAACCAGTCTGACTCAAGGTTGGAATACAGACAGACTCTAACCTCACACCTTTAACACATTGTCTGAGCTGAGATATCACCTTTTTTAAAAAATAAAGCCATAAGTTATCTCAGGATTGTGACTAATTAGATTAGATTCCCTATAGTGTGGAAACAGGCCCTTCGGCCCAACCAGTCCACACCGACCCTCGGAAGAGTAATCCATCCAGACCCATTCCCCTCCGAATGATGCACCTAACACTACGGGCAATTTAGCGTGGCCAATTCACCCTGACCTGCACATCTTTAGACTGGGGGAAGGAAACCCACACAGATACAGTTGCCTGAGGCTGGAATCGAACCTGGAACCCTGGTGCTGTGAGGTGTCAGTGCTAACCACTGAGCCACCGTGCCAACTAGAAAGACACTCTGAGATTCACATTTTAATGAACTGAACCCTGCATCCCCATTCTAAAAAATGAGAGGCTTAACAGTAATCGAGGTTTGTTCAATACTTTGCATCAGTTGTGTGATACTTTGATCTTTTACTCTGAACTCTGTGTCCTATGATCCTGCCCCACTAGTTACCTGATGAAGGAGCAGCGCTCCGAAAGTTAGTGTGCTTCCAAATCAACCTGTTGGACTATTACCTGGTGTTGTGTGATTTTTAACTTTGTCCACCCCAGTCCAACACCGGCTCCTCCACATCGTCACGAAACCACCAACCTCGGTGTCATATTCCTGTGGTTTATGTATACTGGGTGTGACAGATCCATGTCCACACTCTGTGGGCTCACTGACATTCCTCAAAACCCAACCTCTGCTTCGGAAAAGGGGTCTAACGGGAAAGTGTCAAGTCCATCCAACGCGGATCCCAGAGAAATTAAGGGAACAACAACAATCATTTCAGCTTAGTTTTCAATGTGTGGGTGTGTGTGTGTGTGTGGGGGGGGGGGCAGTGTGGGGCCAGTGTGGGTATTTGTGGGTGTGTGTGTGGGGTGTGGGGGGTCTGTGGGGGCGGTGTGTGGGAGGTGTGTGTCGGATGTCTGGGGGGGTTGTGGGGGTGTGTGTGGAGGATGGGGGTGTGTGTGTGGGTGTGGGGTGTGGGGGTGTGGGGGTGTGTGGGGTGTGGGAGTGGGTGTGTGGGGTGTGGGAGTGGGTGTGTGGGTGTGTGGGGTGTGTGTGTGGGTGTGGGGGTGTGTGGGGTGTGGGAGTGGGTGTGTGGGTGTGTGGGGTGTGGGGTGTGGGAGTGGGTGTGTGTGTGGGGTGTGGGAGTGGGTGTGTGTGGATGTGGGTAAGGGTATGGGTGTGTGTGCGTAAGGGGATGTATGTTGGTGGGGGGTGTGTGTGGGTGTGGGTGTGTGCGGTTGTGTGTGGGGGTGTGTGTGTGTTGGGGATGTGTCTGTGTTGGTGGTGTGTGTGTGGGGTGTGTGTTGGTGGGGTGTGTGTGTGGAGGGTGTGTGTGTGTGTAAGGGGATGTATGTTGTTGGGGGGCATGTGGGTGTGTGTGTGTGCGAGTGGGGTGTGTGAGGGTGTGGGTGTATGTGGGGAGTGGGTGTGTGGGTGTGTGCGAGTGGGGTGTGTGAGGGTGTGGGTGTGTGTGTGGGGTGTGGGTGTGTGTGTGGGGTGTGGGAGTGGGTGTGTGTATGTGTGGGGTGTGGGTGTGTGGGTGTGGGTATGTGTGGGATGTGTGTGTGTATGTGTGGGTAAGGGTGTGTGTGTGTGGGTGTGGGTAAGGGTGTGTGTATAGATGTTTGTGTGGGTGGGGTGTGTGTGGGGGGTGTGTCGGGTGTGGGGGGGTGTGTGTGTGGGGGTGTGTGTGTAGGTGTGTCTGTGGGGTGCGTTGGGGTATGTGTGTGTGGGGTGTGTGTGTGTGAGAGTGTGTGGGGGTGTGTGTGGGGATTGTGTGGGGTGTGTGTGGGTGTGTTCAGGGTGTGTGTGTGTGGGGGTGTGTGGATGTATGTGTGTTGGTGGAGTCTGTGTGTGTGTAAGGGGATGTGTGTTGGTGGGGGGTGTGCGTGCGAAAGGGGATGTGTGTTGGTTGGTGGTGTGTGTGTGTAAGGGGATGTGTGTGGGTGGGGTATGTGTGTAAGGGGACGTGTGTTCGTGGGTGTGTGTGTGTGTGTGTAAGGGGATGTGTGTTGGTTGGTGGTGTGTGTGTGTAAGGGGATGTGTGTGGGTGGGGTATGTGTGTAAGGGGATGTGTGTTGGTGGGTGTGTGTGTGTGTAAGGGGATGTGTGTTGGTGGGTGTGTGTGTGTAAGGGGATGTGTGTGGGTGGGTGTGAGTGTGTGTGTAAGGGGATGTGTGTGGGTGTCTGTGTGTGTGTAAGGGGATGTGTGTTGGTGGGGGTGTGTGTGTGTAAGGGGATGTGTGTTGGTGTGTGTGTGTAAGGGGATATGTGTGTGTGTGTGTGTGTGTGTTAGGGGATGTGTGTTGGTGGGGGGTGGGTGTGGGTGTGTGCGGGGGTGTGTGTGTTGGTGGGGTGTGTGTGTTGGGGGTGTGTCTGTGTTGGTGGGGTATGTGTGGGTGTGTGTGTGTGTAAGGGGATGTATGTTGTTGGGGGGCATGTGGGGGTGTGTGTGTGAGGGTGTGGGTATGGGAGTGGATGTGTGGGTGTGTATGTGTGGGGTGTGGGAGTGGGTGTATGGGTGTGTATGTGTGGGGTGTGGGAGTGGGTGTGTGTGGGGTGTGGGAGTGGGTGTGTGTGGGGGTGGGTAAGGGTGGGTGTGTGTGGGTGTGGGTAAGGGTGTGTGTGTGTGTGTAGGTAAGGGTGTGTGTGGGATGTGTGTGTGGGTGTGTGTGTTGGGGTGTGTGTGGGAGTGTGTGGGGTGCGTGTGTGTGTGGGGGTGTGTGTGTATGTGTGGGCGCGTGTGTGTGTATAGGTGTTTGTGTGGGTGGGGTGTGTGTGGGAGTGTGTGTCAGGTGTGTGTGTGTGGGAGTGTGTGGGTGTGTGTGTGTGGGAGTGTGGGGGTGTGTGTGTGGGGGTTGGGTGGGTGTGTGCGGGCTGTGGGTGTGTGGGGGTGTGTGTGTGTGGGAGTGTGGAGGTGTGTGTGTGGGTGTGTGCGGGGTGTGTGTGTGTGGGTGTGTGTGTGGGGTTGTGGGGGTGTGTGTGTGGGGTGTGTATGTGGGTGTGTGTGTGGTGGTGTGGGTGTGTGTGTGGGGGCGTGTGTGTGTGCGGGTGTGTGGATGTGTGTGTGTGGGTGGGGTGTGTTTTTGTAAGGGAATGTGTGTTGGTGGGTGTGTGTGTAAGGGGATGTGTGTTGGTGGGGGGTGTGTGTGTGTAAGGGGATGTGTGTTGGTGGGGTATGTGTGTGTAAGGGGATGTGTGTTGGTGGGGTATGTGTGTGTAAGGGGATGTGTGTTGGTGTGTGTGTGTGTGTGTAAGGGGATGTGTGTTGGTGGGGGTGTGTATGTAAGGGGATGTGTGTGGGTGAGGGGGAGGGGTGTGAGGGGTGTGAGTGCGGTGAAAGGGGGTGACGGAGGACGGACTGAGTCAGTGGACCCTGCAAACCGCTCTCAATGAGGACCTGCTGCCTGTGGGAACCAGAGAGTGGGGTCTGCTGGCTTTCTGCTGGAGTTTGTTCCCAATCTGTGGGCAGAGCCTGCCCAGGGTCAAACCGACAGGAATACTCCCACCAAATCACCGAGAACACTTCAGGTCCCATTCAAACCATCAGATAAATCCTCCTGGGTTGTGCCTGTACTGATCTCAATCTGCCATACGGCATTACCAAGGCAACACTTACCAGAGACTGAGCATAAATAAATAAAGGTCTATCTGGGCAGAACATTCCTCTGAATGTGACAGAAAGAGAGAGGGAGGGAGAGACATCAACACTGGGACAGAGACAGACTGAGAGAGAGAGAGAGAGAGAGAGAGAGAGCAGAACACAGACAGACACAGAGAGAGAGAGTGTGTGTGACCAAGACAGAGAGAGAGAGAGAGTGTGGGTGACTGGGGGAGAGAGGGGGTAGGGGGAAAGGGAGCAGGACGGGAGAAGGGAAACACAGATTGGGAGAGAGGGTGCGGAGAGAGAAAAGAGTCTGTGAGTGAAACCAGAGAGAGGGAGAGAGATTTAGGGAGAGAGCGAGAAGAGAGAGAGAGTGGAAGCTGGGGAGGAACACACACACAGCATCAACAGGAACCTGAGATTACTGAGAGGAGAGATTCTTCAGGATGAGTAACACTGAAGCGAAAGATTACATTTCCAAAAGGCAAATCCCTCTGCTGTTCGAGGTAAGGGTTTAAAATCCATCCATCTTATTCTTTTCGAAATAGCCTGAAATGTTTTGAATATTATTGTTCAACATTGACCAGCTGGAACTCATGTACAAGGTGTGTTCAGATCTGAGCTGGGGGTGGTTAGGGGATTAGGGTCAGTGTCAGCAGGGGACAGGGTGGGGGGGGGGGAATGAACACCCAAAGGTGACTGGGGACACCCACTTACCATTCCGAACATTCCCCCCTCACTCCCTCAACACCTCCCCCGGGAAATGAGGTGTTATTGATAAGTGTTGTTTGAGACGTCGGGACATCGGGTTCACTCTCAGTGTGTGTGTCTGTGTATCTGTGTGCGTGTGTGTGCATGAGAGGGAGTGTGTGTGAGAGAGAGAGTGTGTGTATGTGAGAGTGTGTGTGTGTGTGTCTGTGTGCGTGTGTCTCTGTGTGTGTGTGTGTATTTGTGTGTGTCTGTCTGTCTGTGTATGTGTCTGTGTGTCTCTGTGTGTGTCTGTGTATCTGTGTGTGTGTGTCTGTCTGTGTGTGTATGTGTGTGTGTGTCTGTGTGTGTCTGTGTGTCTCTGTTTGTGTCTGTGTGTCTGTCTGTGTGTGTGTCTATGTGTGTGTCTGTGTATGTCTTTGTGTTTCTGTGTGTATCTGTGTGTGTATATCTGTGTCTCTCTGTGTCTGTGTATGTACCTATGTGAGTATGTGTGCAGTTGTGTCTCTGTATCTGTGTGTCTGTATCTGTGTCTCTGTATCTGTGTCTCTGTATCTGTGTGAGTATCAGTGCGTGTGTCTCTGAATGCATTCAGAACCATTCCTGGAGCTCTCTGATAAAGGGAGCAAGTGTTGCACACACACACACACACTCTCACACGCACACACACTCTCACATACACACACTCTCTCTCTCACACACACTCCCTCTCATGCACACACACACTCTCTCACATGCACACAAACACTCTCTCTCACACGCGCACACACTCTCACACACACACTCTCACAAGCACACACACTCTCTCACACACTCACACTCACATGCATGCAAACACTCTCTCACACACACACACACTTTCTTTCACATGCACACACTCTCACTCTCACACTCACTCTCACACGCACACACACTTTCTCTGACATGCACACATACTCTCTCTCACCTGTACACAAACACTCTCTCTCACATGCGCACACACTCTCTCACACACGCTCTCATGCACACACACTCTCTCACAAGCACATTCACTCTCTCACACACACACTCACACTTTCTCTGACATGCACACGCATTCTCTCTCTCACACATACACTCTCTCACACTCACACACTCACTCTCACACTTTCTCTGACATGCACACGCACTCTCTCTCACATGCACACTCACACTCTCTCTCACATGCACACAAACACTCTCTCTCATGCACACACACTTTCTCTCACATGCACACAATCTCTCTCACACTCACACTCTCTCTCACATGCACACAAACTCTCTCACACACTCATGCAAACTCTCTCCCACACTCTCTCTCACATGCACACGCAATCTCTCTCACACACGCACTCTCTCACATGCACACTCGCTCACAAGCACACTCGTTCACACACACACTCTCTCTCACATGCACACACACTTTCTCACACTCACACACACTCTTTCTCACACTCACACTCTCTCACACACTCTCTCTCACACACACTCTCTCTCACAT
This sequence comes from Chiloscyllium punctatum, assembly GCF_047496795.1. NCBI lineage: Eukaryota > Metazoa > Chordata > Chondrichthyes > Orectolobiformes > Hemiscylliidae > Chiloscyllium > Chiloscyllium punctatum. Next base: position 60,685,941 of record NC_092784.1, read on the forward strand.
GCACACAAGCACTCTCTCTCACACACTCTCTCTCTCTCTCACACAGACACACACTGTCTCTCTCTCTCTCACACACTCTCTCACACACTCTCTCACACACTCACACACACAATCAGGAGTCATTCTCCCCCCCAGCCTCCCGGTCTACACAGCACTGCACATACAACTCTATCTGCTTATATGTGACATACACCCAACAGTATACATTCCATACCCTGTGTTATCTGGTGAATTGTATTGCCACACTGGGATTTGTACCAACTTCCTCCATGCCACACCTGGATTCACCACAGTCACGGTGCTTTGGAAACTCTCCCCCCTGGTGTGTTACTGACTGACCCATGTCCTCAGTCAGTCAGTGACTGCTGTCAACTTCAGTGAGAAATTGCTGCTCCCACAGGGGGCAGGTTGCTATAGCAACACATCATCAGTAGGTCCCCAAACGGGAGATTTCTGAGCGGACACATGAGTTGTAAATGGCCAGGCCCTTCAACAAATCTGAGTGAGGCTGAGTGAGGTTTGAGCTCTGGAACCTCAGGCACTAGCTCCAAGTGAACCATTCTAACTCCGAGCCATCTCGCTGTAGGATTGACTCAAATGGGCTGCAGACAGTTCCCAGTGGGTCTGAAGGGAGGGTCAGCCCAGCTGGGGAATTACTCAGACACTGCTGGGAGAACACTGGGCATCTGGGGCATGGGTTCCGGACCCCATGTGCCAACGCCAAACCCTCTCTGACAGTACAGTCACGGCACCAATCGCCAGGAACTACTCACGGAGCCCGTACATCAGACAAAGGTTAATACCAAACCACCATCAGCTGGTATGAGGGCAGGTTGGAAAAATGTTGGTGAAAGACAAGTTACAGCAAGAGAGAAGGAGAGAGGGAGAGGGAGGGAGAGAGAGAGGGAGGAATAGAGGGAGGGAGAGAGAGGGAGGGAGAGGGAGAGAGGGAGGGAGTGGGAAAGGGAGAGGGAGAGGAAGGAGGGGGTTTCGGAGCTTGGATCCCAGGTGAAGGCACTGTCAATAAAGCACCAAAACCCCCACCCCACCACATCCCCGTAACACCATGGGGCTAATCCTGCGTTTCATCTTCACTGTCCTGTTCCCCCAATCTCCAGGTTCCCTGAGACACAGGGGGTCCCTGTGGATCCCAGCCTTGAGCAGCACAAAGATCTCAACAGGATCACAGGGCTGTAGGAGTGTCCAGAGAGAGGGGCAGGAGCAGATGGTTTAATGAGGAGATGGTCTGGAATCATTCCGATCAACTGTAGTTGGAAATGAACCTGCTCCTACCCACCAGTATACTCCCCCTGAACCAGTAAAACCACCAGTATACACACCCTGACCCAGTAAAACCACCAGTATACACACCCTGACCCAGTAAAACCACCAGTATACTCCCCCTGAACCAGTAAAACCACCAGTATACACACCCTGACCCAGTAAAACCACCAGTATACTCCCCCTGAACCAGTAAAACCACCAGTATACACACCCTGACCCAGTAAAACCACCAGTACACTCCCCCTGAACCAGTAAAACCACCAGTACACTCCCCCTGAACCAGTAAAACCACCAGTATACACACCCTGACCCAGTAAAACCACCAGTACACTCACCCTGAACCAGTAAAACCACCAGTATACTCCCCCTGAACCAGTAAAACCACCAGTACACTCACCCTGAACCAGTAAAACCACCAGTATACTCCCCCTGAACCAGTAAAACCACCAGTATACACACCCTGAACCAGTAAAACCACCAGTATACACACCCTGACCCAGTAAAACCACCAGTACACTCACCCTGAACCAGTAAAACCACCAGTACACTCCCCCTGAACCAGTAAAACCACCAGTATACTCCCCCTGAACCAGTAAAACCACCAGTATACACACCCTGACCCAGTAAAACCACCAGTACACTCACCCTGAACCAGTAAAACCACCAGTATACTCCCCCTGAACCAGTAAAACCACCAGTATACTCCCCCTGAACCAGTAAAACCACCAGTATACACACCCTGACCCAGTAAAACCACCAGTACACTCACCCTGAACCAGTAAAACCACCAGTACACTCACCCTGAACCAGTAAAACCACCAGTACACTCCCCCGACCCAGTAAACCACCAGTATACTCCCCCTGACCCAGTAAAACCACCAGTACACTCCCCCTGAACCAGTAAAACCACCAGTACACTCACCCTGAACCAGTAAAACCACCAGTACACTCCCCCTGACCCAGTAAAACCACCAGTATTCTCCCCCTGAACCAGTAAAACCACCAGTATACTCCCCCAAACCAGTAAAACCACCAGTATACTCCCCCTGACCCAGTAAAACCACCAGTACACTCCCCCTGACCCAGTAAAACCACCAGTATACTCCCCCTGACCCAGTAAAACCACCAGTACACTCACCCTGACACAGTAAAACCACCAGTATACTCCCCCTGACCCAGTAAAACCACCAGTACACTCACCCTGACACAGTAAAACCACCAGTATACTCCCCCTGACCCAGTAAAACCACCAGTACACTCCCCCCGACCCAGTAAAACCACCAGTACACTCCCCCTGACCCAGTAAAACCACCAGTACACTCCCCCTGACCCAGTAAAACCACCAGTATACTCCATGACCCAGTAAAACCCACTTGTACGCACCCCCTGATTCAGTGAGACCCACTTGTTCACCCTCCTGAACCAGTGAGACCTGAATCTAGAGCTTCTTCTCTAGAGGTAGGGACATTACCACCTCCACCCTGAGTCTCTGAGCTGCTGTGTGATGACAGATGGGAGTTTGTGAGGGGTTAGGTAATATGACCCAGATGTGGGATCTTAGAGTCATGGAGTCATAGAGATGTACAGCATGGAAACAGACCAGATATCCCAACCCAATCTAGTCCCACCTGCCAGCACCCGGCCCATATCCCTCCACACCCTTCCTATTCATATACCCATCCAAATGCCTCTTAAATGTTGCAATTGTACCAGTCTCCACCACATCCTTTGGCAGCTCATTCCATACATGTACCACCCTCTGTGTGAAAAAGTTGCTTCTTAGGTCTCTTTTATATCTTTCCCCTCTCACCCTAAACCTATGCCCTCCAGTTCTGGACTCCCCCATCCCAGGGAAAAGACTTTGTCTTTTTACCCTATCCATGTCCCTCATGATTTTATAAACCTCTATAAGGTCACTCCTCAGCCTCCGACGCTCCAGGGAAAACAGCCCCAGCCTGTTCAGCCTCTCCCTATAGCTCAAACCCTCCAACCCTGGCAAAATCCTTGTCAATCTTTTCTGAACCGTTTCAAGTTTCACAACATCTTTCCGATAGGAAGGAGACCAGAATTGCATGCAATATTCCAACAGTGGACTAACCAAAGTCCTGTACAGCCGCAACATGGCCTCCCAACTCCTGTACGCAATACTCTGACCAATAAAGGAAAGTATACCAAACACCTTCTTCATTATCCTATCTACCTGCGACTCCACTTTCAAGGAGCTATGAACCTGCACTCCAAGGTCTCTTTGTTTAGCAACACCCCCCAGGACCTTACCATTAAGTGTATAAGTCCTGCTAAGATTTGCTTTCCCAAAATGCAGCACCTCGCATTTATCTGAATTAAACTCCATCTGCCACTTCTCAGCCCACTGGCCCATCTGGTCCAGATCCTGTTGTAATCTGAGGTAACCCTCTTCGCTGTCCACTACACCTCTAATTTTGGTGTCATCTGCAAACTTACTAACTGTACCTCTTATGCTCGCATCCAAATCATTTATGTAAATGACAAAAAGTAGAGGGCCCAGCACCGATCCTTGTGGCACTCCACTGGTCACAGGCCTCCAGTCTGAAAAACAACCCTCCACCACCACCCTCTGTCTTCTACCTTTGAGCCAGTTCTGTATCCAAATGGCTAGTTCTCCCTGTATTCCATGAGATCTAACCTTGCTAATCAGTCTCCCATGAGGAACCTTGTCGAATGCCTTACTGAAGTCCATGTAGATCACATCTACTGCTCTGCCCTCATCAATCTTCTTTGTTACTTCTTTAAAAAAACTCAATCAAGTTTGTGAGACATGATTTCCCACACACAAAGCCATGTTGACTATCCCTAATCAGTCCTTGCCTTTCCAAATACATGTACATCCTGTCCCTCAGGATTCCCTCCAACAACTTGCCCACCACCGAGATCAGGCTCACTGGTCTATAGTTCCCTGGCTTGTCCTTAACGCCCTTCTTAAACAATTACACCACGTTTGCCAACCACCAGTCTTCCGGCACCTCACCTGTGACTATCGATGATACAAATATCTCAGCAAGAGGCCCAGCAATCACTTCTCTAGTTTCCCACAGAGTTCTAGGGTACACCTGATCAGGTCCTGGGGATTTATCCACCTTTAATGCGTTTCAGGACATCTTGTTGGGAAGTTTGGAAAGTGACCTGGAAGTGGGAAGTTCCTGAGACTGTCCTGTTGGTCTGGGTGAGATTCCTTTCCAGCCTGTACTGCTGACTATTTGACCAGGGAAGGTGGCACCTGGGCATTAGCTAAACCCAGTAGGAATGTCCCCTACAGATGCCCCTCGGGCCTGGAGAATTCTGACCATTAGACCGGACCAGTGACTAATATCCAGGGTAGGTGAAAGGATTCCATCTGGATCCAGCAACATTCCCACTGGACAGTATCAGCGCCTGGATATGGGACAGGGCTGCATGCGGATGTGATAGCTTCCTGTCCAGATTAATACACACAGCAAGATCCCGAGAGCTGAAGCAACCTGCAGTAAGGGGGCTGGTAAAGCGTAAAGAGCCAGACAAGACAAAGCATGGACTGCGTTTGACATTGTGCAGATCCACAAGGATTCACACATGGCCTAACGTTCCCCACAGGCTCCTGCTCCTGATCCCATCCTCGTGGTGTCTGTACACGAAAGGTCAATATTCCTCTTCAGGCAGAGTTCCGGATAGCTTGATGTTTTACAGTGCATCAACAAATCCTCCAAACAACTCATTACGGGGAATTTATTTATAGCTCTCTGAACAATCTCTTCAAAATATTCCATTAACCACAATCCTGAACACGAAGAGGTCACAGCCTGCAGTGGGGTGAAGTGGAATCTCTGTGTGGAGTGGGCAGGATGTGCCTGTGTGTAATCATCACCCCCTCACTGAGTTTATCCCTCACTCACCATCCAAACAGCCAAAGCTGCACCAAACCAGTAAAGAAACAGATGGATTTTCGCACACGTACCAAAGAAGGGAAACCCAGGTGCAATAGCACCACCAACCACCGAGGGGGGGAAGGGGGGAGGGGGAGGTGTCATTATACTGTGACATGTTTACATAGCCAGTTCCCGTTATAGGTATAGGAATGTATCGTGGCTGGGCTAAATTCCTGTGAAGTTAAAAGATGTAGAGTTTCCTAGATTATAAACTGTGTTCTAAGAGGTTCACGTGGAGTATGTTTTTCTTTAGATTACTTGCAGTGTGAAAACAGGCCCTTCGGCCCAACAAGTCCACACCGCCCCGCCGAAGCGCAACCCACCCAGACCCATTCCCCTACATTTACCCCTTTACCTAACACTACGGACATTTCACCCTAACCTGCACATTTTTGGATCGTGGGAGGAAACTGGAGCACCTGGAGGAAACCCACGCAGATTCAGGCAGAATGTGCAAACTCCACACAGTCACCTGAGGTGGGAATTGAACCCAGATCCCTGGTGCTGTGACACAGCAGTGCTAACCACTGAACCACCGTGTTGCCCATATGTGTGTGTATATATATCTACACAGAGGGAGATGACTGTCTTGGATAATGATTCATTATTGTGTCACCTGGTCACTGAAGCATTAATAATGTGTTAAAAATTTAACATTGTCACTTTAAAAAAAGCATTTAAAATGTAACTTTATAATAGGTCATGGTGGCTCAGTGGTTAGCAGTGCTGCCTCACAGCACCAGGGATTGGGTTCGTTTCCAGCCTCAGGTGACTGTCTGTCTGTGTGGAGTTTGCACATTCTCCCAGTGTCTGCGTGGGTTTCCTCTGGGTGCTCTGGTTTCCTCCCACAATCTAAGGATGTGCAGGTTAGGGTGGATTGGCCATGGGAAATTGCCCATAGTGTTCAGGGAAGTGCAGGTTAGGGTGGATTGGCCATGGGAAATTGCCCATAGTGTTCAGGGAAGTGCAGGTTAGGGTGGATTGGCCATGGGAAATTGCCCCATGGTGTTCAGGGAAGTGCAGGTTAGGGTGGATTGGCCATGGGAAATTGCCCATAGTGTTCAGGGAAGTGCAGGTTAGGGTGGATTGGCCATGGGAAATTGCCCCATGGTGTTCAGGGAAGTGCAGGTTAGGGTGGATTGGCCATGGGAAATTGCCCCATGGTGTTCAGGGATGTGCAGGTTAGGGTGGATTGGCCATGGGAAATTGCCCCATGGTGTTCAGGGATGTGCAGGTTGGGGTGAATTGGCCATGGGAAATTGCCCCATAGTGCCCAGGGATGTGCAGGTTAGGGTGGATTGGCTATGGGAAATTGCCCATAGTGTTCAGGGATGTGCAGGTTAGGGTGGATTGGCCATGGGAAATTGCCCCATGGTGTTCAGGGATGTGCAGGTTAGGGTGGATTGGCCATGGGAAATTGCCCCATAGTGTTCAGGGATGTGCAGGTTAGGGTGGATTGGCCACGGGAAATTGCCCGATGGTGTTCAGGGATGTGCAGGTTAGGAGAGATTGGCCATGGGAAATTGTCCCATGGTGTTCAGGGATGTGCAGGTTAGGGTGGATTGGCCACGGGAAATTGCCCGATGGTGTTCAGGGATGTGCAGGTTAGGGTGGATTGGCCATGGGAAATTGCCCCATAGTGTCCAGGGATGTGCAGGTTAGGGTGGATTGGCCTAGGGAAATCGTCCCATGGTGTTCAGGGATGTGCAGGTTAGGGTGGATTGGCCATGGGAGATTGCCCCACGATGTTCAGGGATGTGCAGGCAAGGTGAGTTAGCCATGGGTAATGCAAGGTTACAGGGATACGGTGGAGCTGGATGTATTGCTGTTTTGGAGGGTCAGTGTCGATTTGATGGGCCGATTGGGCAGCTTCCACACTGCAGGTATTCTCTGCTGATTGTTGGATACTGAGTCAGTGTGAGCATGTGTTTCTCTCTCAGAGTATGTTGACAGGTCTCATGTACCACCGGCCTGACGAACCCCTGGAGTATCTGGAGAGCTGTCTGCAGAAGGTACGAGAGATTGGGGGCCTGGAGAAAGTACGGTGGGACACCTTCATCGTTCAGGAGAAACGGGCACTACCACCCGTCAGTGGGAGCGAGGGCAAGAGATCCATTTATCGGAGCGGTAAGGATCAGCCTCAAATCCTCTGTCGTCTACATTAATGTCCTCTGTCTGTTTCTGATTGTTATTCAGTGATCAGGCTTGGCACTGTGTGGTGGGGGCAGGGGGGGAAGGGGGTTTGAGGGATGTTTCGGATTGTTCCTTCCTGTAATGTTTTCGGGAATTCCCTGACTGGAGTCGGGAATCCAACTCCTGAGAAAGCTGATCCCATCTCACCACCATCACCTGACCCAACTCCATGCAAATAGCCAACTAAAAGGTGCTTCTTTGGAACTGCTCATGGATGGGTGTTGGGAAGATAACTCTTGGTCAGATGGTACGGATCAGGAAGATCCTCGTTTCCATCACATGACAGGAAGCAAAGCAGAAGGGAGTTACCATTTGTACCTTACTACACCCACCCACCACCATCTCTCAATGGAGTGGGGGGGGGGGGGGGGCACAATTCTCTCGGAACATACGGTTCAGGCAGAACAGCAACTCTAATTTATTTCAAGAATTAGATTTATACTGAAGCAAATCACACAAAGAAGTTTACAAAAAAACTGCACCTAACTTGCTAATTCTAAATATAGTGATGTTTCAAATCTTTTGTCAATGGGAGATGTCAGGGGTGGGTTCTTTACCCAGAGTGTGGTGGGGGCATGGAATGCGCTGCCCGTGGGAGTGGTAGGGTCAGAATCATTGGCGACCTTTAAGCGGCATTTGGATAGGTACATGGATGGGTGCTTAATCTAGGTTAGAAGTTCGGCACAACATCGTGGGCCGAAGGGCCTGTTCTGTGCTGTATTGTTCTATGTTCTATGTTCTATGAATGAAGGTGAACACCATGTGGGTGGTACTCCTGCTGGGCCCTGAACGAGAGGAGCCTGTGACCACCCTGTACAGTTCTGGTTGCCCTGCTATAGGAAGGATATTATTTAAAGGATGTTATTGAAAGGATCTTGTTAAGATTTACCAGGGTGTTGCCGGATATGGAGGGTTTGAGTGATAAGGAGATGCTGGAGAGGGGCTTCTTTCATTGGAGCCTAGTGGGCTGAGGGGTGACCTTATAGAGGTTTATAAAACCATCAGGGGCATGGAGAGGGTGACTAGCAAATGTCTTTTCCCCAGGTTGGGGGAGTTCCAAACTAAGGGGCATATTTTTAAGGTGAGAAGGGCAAGATTTAAAAAGGACACGAACAGTAATTTTTTTTTACACCAAAGGTAGTTTACGTGTGGAATGACCTTCCTGAGGATGTGGTGGATGTTGGAACAGTTACAATGTTTAAAAGACATTTGGGATAAGTTCATGAACAGGAAAGGTTTGGAGGGATACGGGCCAGGAGCAGGCAGGTGGGACTCGTTTAGTTTGGGATTATGGTCAGCATGGACTGGGTGGGCCGAAGGGTCTGATTCCATGCTGTGTGACTCTATGACTGTTGGATTCAGAAGTGGTTAGCCTCAGCTGTGATGCTCCAATGGTTGAATAGCCAACCTATGAAATGAGATTTGTTACAACTGAGAATGATTCAAATACTATGAAAGGCATTTTAAAAATGACCAGTGGGTTATTTAGAATTTGCAAGTTAAGTGCAGTATTTCTGTTACTGACCTATTTTGCTCCAATATACATCTGTTTTTGTTTAAGTGAATCAGACTTGCTGTTCTTTAGGAAGGGCTTATGCCCGAAATGTTGACTCTCCTGCTCCTCGGATGCTGTCTGGCCTGCTGTGTTTTTCCAGCACCAAACACACTCTCGACTCTGATCTCCAGCATCTGCAGCCCTCACTGTCTCCTCACTGTCAGAGCCCCTCTCACAGTATGGGTTAAATCAAAGTTTGTGTTGTAAACCCGGAGAGGCAGGTGGAAATTCTGACCTTCCATGAACACAGAGAAGAGCATCAGGAAGAGATTCAGAGTCATTACAATAGATGAGGAAGAGAGTGGTGACATTAAAACACATTACCTTGGTTACATTATGAAAGTAAAGCTGAGTTAAGTGACGCTGGATTCGGTGCTCTATGACTCTGTAACACTGAAAACAAAGCCTTGGTGTTTAAGTGATTTGGTGGTTTTAAATTGTAACTTGGTGATGGTGTGTGGGAGTAGAAGACGATGTAAATCAATGCAAAGCAGTTCATTTCCTGGATGTGTACAGAGCAGCTGATAATGGCTGGTTTGGAACTGTCGCTTTGTATTGAGTGGGAGTGTTGGCGATTGAATGCTGAAAGCCTGGGGCTGATAGTGGTTTTCAAAATGCCCCAGTGTTTGACCGTTTGCTCTGTCTGCCCTCAGCTTTCTCTGAGAGTCACAGCCTTAGTCACTGTCGGTATGATCGCCTCCCTCCCATTCACCAGTTCTCCATTGAGAGTGACACGGACCTGTCCGAGACAGATGAGCTCCTCGAGGAATACATGGTGTTTGACCCATCCAAACCCCGGCCAAGGATCATCCTGGTTATCGGTAAGGTCACTGGGAGCAGGGGGTCACTGGGGGGGCATTGGGGGAGGGGGGCACCGGGAGCAGGGGGGCACCGGGGGAAGGGGGCACTGGGAGCAGGGGGTCACTGGGGGAGGGGGGCACCGGGAGCAGGGGGGCACTGGGGGAAGGGGGCACTGGGAGCAGGGGGACACTGGGGGAGGAGGGCACTGGGAACAGAGGGGGCATCGGGATCAAGGGGGCACTGGGAGCAGGGGGTCACTGGGGGAGGGGGGGCACCAGGAATAGGGGGGCACCAGGATCAAGGGGGCACTGGGAGCAGGGGGTCACCAGGGGAGGGGGGCACCGGGAGCAGGGGGTCACCGGGGGAGGGGGGCATCGGGATCAAGGGGGCATCGGGAGCAGGGGGATACTAGGGGAGGGGGGGCACCGGGAGCAGGGGGTCACCGGGGAGGGGTTCACCAGCTGGGTCACTGGGAAAGCATCAGCGGTAAGGTCACCAGGGGGTCGTAAAGTCATGGGGGGGGGTCACAGGTAAGGTCACTGGGGGGTTATCAGTAAGGTCACCGGGGGTCGTGGGTAAGGTCACTGGGGGGTTATCGGTAAGGTCACTGGGGGTCATGGGTAAGGTCACTGGGGATTATCGTAAGGTCACCAGGAGGTCATGAGTAAGGTCACTGGGGGCTATCGGTAAGGTCACTGGGGGGTTATTGATAAGGTCACCAGGGGGTTGTGGGTAAGGTCATTGGGAGGTCATGGGTAAGGTCACCAGGGTGAGGGGGGTGGGGTTATTGGTAAGATCCACATCCTGCATGGTGTGGGTGGGACAGATCCCAGAACCATCTCATTCCGAGTGATCCCACTGCTCTGATCAGAGGCTGCCTGAAAATTCCTGGCACTTTCCCAGTTGTGAATCACCAGGAGAAGGACAGGGCTCAGTATAATCAGAAACCCTTGGACATTACACTGGAACTGGCTCTGCCTGAGGACAGTATAGACTGTGCTGTGTAGATGCCAGGGGATAATAGCAGACTGGGACTGACTGAGGACAGACTCAATGGGCCGACCATCCTCTCGTGTGCTGTCTCCATTTGACTCTGTGACTCTATGATTCATTCCTCGGCTGTGATATTAATACTTGTGAATGATGATGAAGCTAAACTGGGTGTGAAGGGATAATTACAGCCATAAACAGTTCTGTAGGAGCCAGGCACATCTCTCCCACACCTTGTGAATGACAGACTGACAAACTGAAGTAACCGTTTCTTTTTGGATGACTATATTTGATCAAGGTCTTAGATTCGAATGGGGGGAGGTATTAGCATAGTTGCCCCTTCCTGTGACCAGTGACACTGGGGGGGGGGGGGGGGGGGGGGGGGGGGGGGGGGGGGGGGGGGGGGGGGCATATCCATGCCTAGATTGGCCAGGATTGGATCTCATTGAATCCCTTCCCACTGCCCAATCCCTCAGTCATACTGGGGCTATCACCGGTCAGCCCAATACTTGCTGCCCCAGGGGATTGGTGTTCAGGAACATCCACTGCAGCCCACCTGCTGTGGGGTAACCCACAATGCCCCGAGGGAGGGGGTTCCTGTATTCTGATAAATCTCCAAGTCAGGATGGTGAGGGGCTCGGAGGGGAACTTGCAGGGGGTGGTGTTCTCATGGATCTGCTGCCCTTGTCCTTCCAGATGGAAGTCTGGATGCTGGTGGAGGCAGATACGATTGGGGCATTTAAGGGACTTTTAGATACACAGGATTGGTTTAATTTGGCATCACAGTGGGCTGGGAGGTCGGTTCCCATGCTGTACAGTTCTATGTTGGATGTTTAAGTCCTCGTGGTTTGAAGGTGATGTCTGAGGATCTGTCTCCAGGGCATAGAGTCATAGAGATATACAACATGGAAACAGACCCTTCGGTCCAACCCGTCCATGCCGACCAGATATCCTAACCCAATCTAGTCCCACCTGCCAGCACCTGGCCCATATCCCTCCAAACCCTTCCTATTCATATACCCATCCAAATGCCTCTTAACTGTTTGCAATTGTACCAGCCTTCACATCCTCTGGAAGCTCATTCCATACACGTACCACCCTCTGGTGAAAAGGTTGCCCCTTATGTCCCTTTTATATCTTCCCCTCTCACCCTAAACCTATGCCCTCTAGTTCTGGACTCCCTGACCTCAGGGAAAAGACTTTGTCTATTTTTCCTATGCATACCCCCCATAATTTTGTAAACCTCTATAAGGTCACCCCTCAGCCTCTGACACTCCGGGGAAAACAGCCCCAGCCTGTTCAGCCTCTCCCTGTAGCTCAGATCCTCCAATCCTGACAACATCCTTGTAAATCTTTTCTGAACCCTTTCAAGTTTCACAACATCTTTCCGATAGGAAGGAGACCAGAACTGCACTGATCTTGTAGATAGTCCGCACTGCTGCAGCTACTGAGGGAGTGGATGTGTGTGGGTGGGGAGTCGATCAAAATGGCGACCATTGTCCTGGATGTTGCCTTTCTGTACAACATGGGGAGTGGTCAGGAACCCAGCATTATCTCAATGACAGATTGATCTCTGCGTTGTCCTGCCTGTAATATCAGTGTCTCCTCCCTCCCTCCACCCCCAACACTCCCACTTTCCCTCCCTCCCTCCCTCTCTTCCTCCCTCTCTACCACTCTCCCTCTCTCCCTCCCTCTCTCCCTCGCTCCTTCTCTCCCTCTCTCCCTCCCTCTCTCCCTCTCTCTCTCCCCCTCCATCTCTCTCTCTCTCCCACCCTCTCTCTCTCCCTCCCTCTCTCTCCCTCCCTCCCTCTCTTCCTCCCTCTCTCTCTCCCTCCCTCCCTCTCTCCCTCCCTCCCTCTCTCTCCCTCTCTCTCCCCCTCCTTCTCTCTCTCTCTCTCTCCCTTTCTCCCTCCCTCCTTCTCCCTCTCGCTCTCTCACTCTTTCCCTCTCTCCCTCCCTCTCTCTCCCCTCCCTCCCTCTCTTTCTCCCACTCCCCCTCTCCCTCCCTCTCTCACCCTCCCTCCCTCCCTCTCCCTCCCTCTCTCCCTCTCCCTCTCCCCCTCTCCCTCCCTCCCTCCCTCTCCCTCTCTCCCTCCCTCCCTCTCCCTCTCTCCCTCCCTCCCTCCCTCTCCCTCTCTCCCTCTCCCTCCCTCTCTATCCCTCTATCCCTCCCTCCCTCTCTCCCTCTCCCTCCCTCTCTCCCTCTCCCTCTTTCCCTCCCACCCTCCCTCCCTCTCCCTCCCTCTCTCCCCCTCCCTCTCTCCCCCTCCCCCTCCCCCCCTCCCCCTGAAGGCGGCCCAGCCAGTGGTAAAAGGACACAGAGTGTGAAGCTGACCGAGTGTTATGGCTTTGTCTCAGTCTCCGTGGGTGAGCTGCTGAGGGAGAAGATGCTTCACAATGCCAGCACCAACCGCAAATGGGGCCTGATCGCCAAGATCATCACCAACGGAGAGTTGGCTCCTCAGGTAATGGAGGGCAGACAGCTCTGGGTATGGGCCGGTGGGAGGGGGTGGGGGTTAGGTACACCATTGCCCTTTCGGGAGGGAAATCTGCCATCCTTACTCTGCCCGGCCTCTCCATGTGACTCCAGACCCACAGCAAGGAGTTTGCCCTCCGAAATGTGCGAGAGAGGCCTCCAAGGGTAATTGGGGTGGGCAGCGAATGCCTATAGGTGCCCGGATCCTGTGAAAGAGGGATTAGGAGAATCTGAAGCTGTGTTGGTTTGAGGAGGACAGGGTGAGGTTAGCTCTGAGTCAGGTCAGTGGGTGATCCCCAGGGACTGGGCTCTGAAGGTCCCACACTCCATCAAGCCTGGAATACCAGGCCCGGACTCACCAGTGCCCAGGGTATGGAGCTGAAATCCTTGCCTGTTTGTGACGTTCAGAGCCGTTTGTTTTGGTTCCCTGGCAGGAGACCACGATAATGGAGATTAAGCAGCAGCTGATGCAGCAGCCCGGAGCTCTGGGATTTGTAATTGATGGATTCCCCCGGGAAGTGTCCCAGGCAATCAGCTTCGATGATCAGGTGATCACATGATCCAATCGGTCAACTCAAAAAGGAAAAACATTCACTGTCACAGAGTCCACACTGACAATCCCAATCCCAATCCCTGATAATCCCAATCCTAATCCCAGTCCCTGACAACCCCAATCCCAGTGTCTGACACTCCCAATCCCAAACCTAATGCCTTTCAATACCAATCGCAATCCCAGACCCTGACAATCCCAATCCCAGTCCCAGACCGTGACAATCCCAATCCTTGACAATCCCAGACACAATCCGAGTTCCTGACAATTCCAATCCCAGATCCTGACAATCCCAATCCCATTCCTTAACAATCTCAATGCCAATTCCAGACCCAAACAATACCAATCCCAATCCCACTCCCTGACAATCCGAATCCCAATCCTAGTCCCTGACAAACCCAATCCCTGACCCTGACAATTCCAATCACTATCCCAATCCCAATCCCAACCCCAGACCCTGAACCTCATAATCTAATATGTGTACGATGTAGTCACTGTGTGATTGGTTAAGGGACACTGTGTGGTGCACAACAACATTCTGATTGGAGGGATAAATCAGACGGCCTAATGATTGGGTCACGTTCCCCACTTTCAACAATAACATTCCCAGAGCTTTAACAGCAGCTGGAAACAGACAGAACCTCACCTTCAAATCTCAAAACACACAACATCCTCCGACAGTGCGGCACTCCCTCAGCACTGACCCTCCAACAGTGCGGCACTCCCTCAGCACTGACCCTCCGACAGTGCGGCACTCCCTCAGCACTGACCCTCCAACAGTGCGGCACTCCCTCAGCACTGACCCTCCGACAGTGCTGCACTCCCTCAGCACTGACCCTCCGATAGTGCGGCACTCCCTCAGCACTGACCTACTGACAGTGTCCACTCCCTCAGCACTGACCCTCCGACAGTGCGGCGCTCCCTCAGCACTGACCCTCCGACAGTGCGGCGCTCCCTCAGCACTGACCCTCCAACAGTGCGGCGCTCCCTCAGCCCTGACCCTCCAACAGTGCAGCGCTCCCTCAGCACTGACCCTCCAACAGTGCGGCGCTCCCTCAGCACTGACCCTCCAACAGTGCGGCACTCCCTCAGCACTGACCCTCCAATAGTGCGGCGCTCCCTCAGCACTGACCCTCCGACAGTGTGGCACTCCCTCAGCACTGACCCTCCGACAGTGCCCCCTTCCTCAGCACTGACCCTCCGACAGTGCCCCCTTCCTCAGCACTGACCCTCCGACAGTGCAGCACTCCCTCAGCACTGACCCTCCGACAGTGCGCTGCTCCCTCAGCACTGACCCTCCGACAGTGCCCACTCCCTCAGCACTGACCCTCCGACAGTGCCCACTCCCTCAACACTGACCCTCCGACAGTGCGGCACTCCCTCAGCACTGACCCTCCGACAGTGCGCTGCTCCCTCAGCACTGACCCTCCGACAGTGCCCACTCCCTCAACACTGACCCTCTGACAGTGCCCACTCCCTCAACACTGACCCTCCAACAGTGCGGCGCTCCCTCAGCACTGACCCTCCGACAGTGCCCACTCCCTCAACACTGACCCTCCGACAGTGCCCCTCCCTCAGCACTGACCCTCCGACGTGATCACTCCCTGAGAACTGTACTCATATTCAGTTTGCACGTGAGGTTGAAGTTTGTGGATTTTGGATAAAATTGTATGTTCTCTGACTCTGGACCGATTGTCCCTGAACAATAATGGGTAAATTGTGGTTGCAGGTTAGGGGTCATGGGCAAACTGAAATGTCTGGTTGGGAGTAAGATGGGGGAGAAAGATTAACATGTTCATCAGAAATGGGGAATATGGGTGTTCTCAACGCGGAGTGAGAATGTGGAGTGAGGGAATACTCAATGCGGTGTGAGAATGTGGAATAAGGGTGTTCTCAGTGCAGAGTGAGAATGTGGAATGAGGGTGTTCTTGGTGCAGAGTGAGAATGTGGAGTGAGTGTTTCTCAGTGAGGAGTGAGAATGTGGAGTGAGGGTGTTCTCAGTGTGGAGTGAGAATGTGGAGTGAGGGTGTTTCTCAGTGTGGAGTGAGAATGTGGAGTGAGTGTTTCTCAGTGTGGAGTGTGAATGTGGAGTGAGGGTGTCTCTCAGTGTGGAGTGAGAATGTGGAGTGAGGGTGTTTCTCAGTGCAGAGTGAGAATGTGGAGTGAGTGTTTCTCAGTGCGGAGTGAGAATGTGGAGTGAGGGTGTTTCTCAGTGTGGAGTGAGAACGTGGAGAGATGGTGTTTCTCAGTGCAGAGTGAGAATGTGGAGTGAGGGTGTTTCTCAGTGCAGAGTGAGAATGTGGAGTGAGTGTTTCTCAGTGCAGAGTGAGAATGTGGAGTGAGGGTGTTTCTCAGCGTGGAGTGAGAATGTGGAGTGAGGGTGTTTCTCAGTGCAGAGTGAGAATGTGGAGTGAGGGTGTCTCTCAGTGTGGAGTGAGAATGTGGAGTGAGGGTGTTTCTCAGTGCAGAGTGAGAATGTGGAGTGAGTGTTTCTCAGTGTGGAGTGCGAATGTGGAGTGAGGGTGTCTCTCAGTGTGGAGTGAGAATGTGGAGTGAGGGTGACTCTCAGTGTAGAGTGAGAATTTGGATTGCAGGTGCTTCTCAGTGTGGAGTGAGAATGTGGAGAGAGGGTGTCCCTCAGTGCAGATTGAGAATGTGGAGTGAGGGTGTTTCTCAGTGCCGAGTGAGAATGTGGAGTGAGTGTTTCTCAGTGCAGAGTGCGAATGTGGAGTGAGGGTGTTTCTCAATGCGAAGTGAGAATGTGGAGTGAGGGTGTCTCTCAGTGTGGAGTGAGAATGTGAATTGAGGGTGTTTCTCAGTGCGGAGTGAGAATGTGGAGTGAGGGTGTTTCTCAGTGCAGAGTGAGAATGTGGAGTGAGTGTTTCTCAGTGTGGAGTGCGAATGTGGAGTGATGGCTCTTCTCAATGCAGAGTAAGAATCTGGAGTGAGGGGGTTTCTCAGTGTGGAGTGAGGGGGTTTCTCAGTGTGGAGTGAGGGTGTTTCTCAGTGTGGAGTTAGAAAGTGGACTGAGGATGTTTCCCAGTGCGGAGTGAGAATGTGGAGTGAGGGTGTCTCTCAGTTTGGAGTCAGAATGTGGAGTGAGGGTGTTGTCAGTGCTGAGTGAGAATGCGAACTGAGGGTGTTTCTCAGCGTGGAGTGAGACTGTGGAATGAGGGTGTTTCCTGGTGTGGAGTGAGAATGTGGAGTGAGGGTGATTCTCAGTGTAGAGTGAGAATGTGGAGTGAGGGTGTTTCTCAGTGCGGAGTGAGAATGTGGACTGAGGGTGTTCCCAGTGCAGCGTGAGAATGTGGAGTGAGGGTGTTTCTCAGTGCGGAGTGAGAATGTGGAGAAAGGTTTTCACAGTATGGATTGAGAGTGTGGAGTGAGGGTGTTTCTCAATGCAGAGTGAGAACATGGAGTGAGGATGTTTCTCTGCGAAGTGAGAATGCGGAGTGAGGGTGTTTCTCAATGCGGAGTGAGAATGTGGAGTGAGGGTGTTTCTCAGTGCAGAGTGAGAATGTGGAGTGAGGGTGTTTTTCAATGCGGAGTGAGAACATGGAGTATGGGTGTTTTCAGTGCAGAGTGAGAATGTGGAGTGAGGGTGTTTGTCAGTGCAAATTGAGAATGTGGAGTGAGGGTGTTTCTCAGTGTGGAGTAAGAATGTGGAGTGAGGGTGTTTCTCTGCGAAGTGAGAATGTGGAGTGAGGGTGTTTCTCTGCAAAGTGTGAATGTGGAGTGAGGGTGTTTCTCAGTGCGGAGTGAGCATATGAAGTGAGGGTGTTTTGCCTGCGGAGTGTGAATGTGGAGTGAGTTTTTATCAGTACGGAGTTAGAATGTGGAGTGAGGGTGTTCCTCAGTGCGGAGTGAGAATGTGGAGTAAGGGTGTTCTCAGTACTGAGTGAGAATGTGGAGTGAGAGTGTTTCTCAGTGCGGAGTAAAAATGTGGAGTGAGGGTGTTTCTCAGTGTGGAGTGAGAATGTGGAGAGAGTGTTTCTCAGTGCGGGGTTAGAATGTGGAGTGAAGGTGTTTCTCAGTGCATAGTGAGAATGTGGAGTGAGTGTGTTTCTCAGTGTAGAGTGATAATGTGGAGAGAGTGTTTCTCAGTGCGGGGTTAGAATGTGGAGTGAAGGTGTTTCTCAGTGCATAGTGAGAATGTGGAGTGAGTGTGTTTCTCAGTGTAGAGTGATAATGTGGAGTGAGTGTTTCTCAGTGCAGAGTGAGGATGTGGAATGAGTGTTTCTCAGTGTAGAGTGATAATGTGGAGTGAGGGTGTTTCTCAGTGTGGATAAAGAATGTGGAGAGTGGGTGTTTCAAAGTGGGGAGTGAGGGAGTTTCTCAGTGCAGAGTGAGAATGTGGATGGTAATGTTTGGAGGTGTGTGTCTCTCTGAGATCTGTGTTCCAGACCTGGTGATCTACCTGTCGTGTGCGGTGGGCCAGCTGAAGGAACGCCTGGAGAAACGGGCTGAGGATGGTCGGCCTGATAACAATCCGAAGGCCATTCACCGGCGCCTGGTCACCTTTAAACAAAACATCATGCCCCTGGTCCAATACTATCAGGAGAGGAAGCTCATCGTGACGGTGAGTGGGACTGAACACCTGGGAATCCTCAGGCCCTTCAGCCCATTTACACTACAGCCTTCAGGAGAGTCACTATCTCATCCACCCCTACCCCAAGCCCTCGATATCTGCCCTTCATCCGGTCTCTCTCTCTGACCTTTCAGAATTGCCTCAGTCTTGTACCTGGTTTCCATCCCCACACAGCACACCCTCAGGAATTCCCTCCTATCCCACACTCCTTTAATTTCTGCAGTAACTTCACTCACTCACTCCTTCCCTCACAATCCTCTGTCATTCAGAACACTTAGCCCCCACTCCCCTCAATCACCCCCCACTCCCCTCAATCACCCCCCTCACTATCCCAATCACCTCCCACTCTCCTCAATCACTCCCCACTCCCCTCAATCACCCCCCTCACTATCCCAATCACCCCCCACTCGCCTCAATCACTCCCCATTCCCCCAATCACCTCCCACTCTCCTCAATCACTCCCCACTCCCCTCAATCACCCCCCACTCTGGTCAACTCACCCCATTCCCCTCAATCACCTCCCACTCTCCTCAATCACTCCCCACTCCCCCAATCACCCCCACTCCCCTCAATCATCCCCACTCCCCCAATCACCCCCACTCCCCTCAATCACTCCCCACTCCCCCAATCACCTCCCACTCTCCTCAATCACTCCCCACTCCCCTCAATCACCCTCCACTCCCCTCAATCACCCCCCCTCACTATCCCAATCACCCCCCACTCGCCTCAATCACTCCCCACTCCCCCAATCACCTCCCACTCTCCTCAATCACTCCCCACTCCCCTCAATCACCCCCCACTCTGGTCAACTCACCCCATTCCCCTCAATCACCTCCCACTCTCCTCAATCACTCCCCACTCCCCCAATCACCCCCACTCCCCTCAATCATCCCCACTCCCCCAATCACCCCCACTCCCCTCAATCACCCCCACTCCCCTCAATCATCCCCACTCCCCCAATCACCCCACACTCCCCTCAATCACCCCCACTCCCCTCAATCATCCCCACTCCCCCAATCACCCCACACTCCCCTCAATCACCCCCCACTCCCCTCAATCACCCCCCACTCTCCTCAATCACTCCCACTCCCCCAATCACCTCCCACTCCCCTCAATCACTCCACACTCCCCATCACTCCCCACTCCCCCAATCACCCCACACTCCCCTCAATCACCCCCCACTCCCCTCAATCACCCCCCACTCTCCTCAATCACTCCCACTCCCCCCAATCACCTCCCACTCCCCTCAATCACTCCACACTCCCCATCACTCCCCACTCCCCCAATCACCCCCCACTCCCCCAATCACCCCCCACTCCCCCCAATCACCTCCCACTCCCCTCAATCACCCCCCACTCCCCCAATCATACCCCACTCCCCAATCACCCCCACTCCCCTCAATCACCCCCCACTCCCCCAATCATACCCCACTCCCCCAATCACCCCCCACTCCCCTCAATCACCCCCCACTCTCCTCAATCACTCCCACACCCCCCAATCACCTCCCACTCCCCTCAATCACTCCACACTCCCCCAATCACCTCCCACTCCCCATCACTCCCCACTCCCCCAATCACCCCCCACTCCCCGCAATCACCTCCCACTCCCCCTCAATCACCTCCCACTCCCCTCAATCTCTCTCCACTCCCCTCAATCACTGCCCAATCGCCTCAATCATCCCCCAATCCCCCCAATCACCCCCCACTCCCCCTCAATCACCTCACTTCCCCTCAATCACCTCCCACTCCTCTCGATCACCCCCCACTCCCCAAATCACCTCCCAATTGCCTCAATCACCTCCCACTCCCCCAATCACCCCCAATCCCCCAATCACCTCCCACTTCCCACTCACCCGATCACCCATCACTCCCCTCAATCACCTCCCACTCTCATCAGTCACCTCCCACTCCCCTCAATTACCTCCCAATCCCCTCAATCACCCCCCACTCTCCATCACTCCCCACACCGCCGATCACCCACCACTCCCCTCAATCACCTCCCACTCCCCTCAATCACCTCCACTCCCCTCAAACACCCCTCACTCGCCTCAATCATCCCCCACTCCCCTCAATCACTCCCCATTCCCCCAATCACCTCCCACTCCCCTCAATCACCCCCCACTCCCTCCAATCACTCCTCACTTCCCCGATCAACCCCCACTCCCCCAATCACCTCCCACTCCCCTCAATCACCCCCCACTCCCTCCAATCACTCCTCACTTCCCCGATCAACCCCCACTCCCCCAATCACCTCCCACTCCCCCAATCACCTCCCATTCCCCTCAATCACCCCCCCACTCCCCTCAATCACCTCCCACTCCCCCAATCACCCCTGACTCCCCCAATCACCCCCCACTCCCTCCAATCACTCCTCACTTCCCCAATCACCTCCCACTACCCCAATCACCGCTGACTCCCCCAATCACCACCCACTCTCCCCAATCACCTCTCACTCCCCTCAATCACCCCTCACTCCCCACAATCCCCCAACTCCCTCAATCACCTCCCACTACCCCAATCAACTCCTACTCCCCTCAATCACCCCCAACTCCCCCCAATCACCCCCCGCTCTCCTCAATCACCTCCCACTCCCCTCAATCAACCCCAATTCCCCTCAATCACTCCCCACTCCCCCAATAACCTCCCAATCCCCTCAATCACCCCCATACCCCTCAATCACCCCCATACCCCTCAATCACCTCCAACTCCCCCAGTCACCTCCCACTCCCCTCAAACACCCCCACTCCCCACAATCACCCCCACTCCCCTCAATCACCCCCACTCCCCTCAAACACCCCCACTCCCCACAATCACCCCCACTCCCCTCAATCACCCTCCACTCCCCCAATCACTCCCGATTCCCCTCAATCATATCCCACTCCCCCAATCACTTCCCACTCCCTTCAATCACCCCCCACTCCCCTCAATCACCCCCATTCCCCTCAATCACTCCCCACTCCCCCAATCACCCCCACTCTCCCAATCACCTCCCACTCCCCTCAATCACCCCCCACACCCCTCAATCACCTCCAACTCCCCCAATCACCTCCCACTCCCCTCAAACACCCCCACTCCCCGCAATCACCCCCCACACCCCTCAATCACCCCCACTCCCCTCAATCACCCCCACTCCCCTTAACCAACCCCACTCCCCCAATCACCCCCACTCCCCTGAATCACCCCCCACTCCCCTCAATCACCCCCCATACCCCTCAACCACCCCCCACTCCCCCAATCACTCCCCACTCCCCTCAATCACCTCCCACTCCCCCAATCACGCCCCATTCCCCTCAATCACCCCCATTCCCCTCAATCACTCCCCACTCCCCAATCACCCCCACTCCCCCAATCAACCCCCACTCCCCTCAATCACACGCCCACTTCCCTCAATCACACCCCACTCCCCTCAATCACCTCCCACTCCCCTCAATCACCCCCATTCCTCTCAATCACTCCCCACTCCCCCAATCTCCTCCCACTCCCCCAATCACCTCCTACTCCCCTCAATCACCTCCCACTCCCCTCAATCACCTCCCACTCCCCTCAATCACCTCCCACTCCCCTCAATCACCCCCATTCCCTTCAATCACTCCCCACTCCCTCAATCTCCTCCCACTCCCCCAATCACCTCCCACTCCCCTCAATCACCTCCCACTCCCCTCAATCACCTCCCACTCCCCTCAATCACCTCCCACTCCCCTCAATCAACCCCAATTCCCCTCAATCACTCCCCACTCCCCCAATAACCTCCCACTCCCCTCAATCACCCCCATACCCCTCAATCACCTCCAACTCCCCCAGTCACCTCCAACTCCCCTCAAACACCCCCACTCCCCTCAATCACCCCCACTCCCCTCAATCACCCCCCGCACCCCCAATCACTCC
This sequence comes from Chiloscyllium punctatum, assembly GCF_047496795.1. Classification (NCBI taxonomy): domain Eukaryota; kingdom Metazoa; phylum Chordata; class Chondrichthyes; order Orectolobiformes; family Hemiscylliidae; genus Chiloscyllium; species Chiloscyllium punctatum. Next base: position 60,708,203 of record NC_092784.1, read on the forward strand.
CCACTCCCATCAATCTCCTCCCACTCCCCTCAATCACCCTCCAATTCACTCAATCATATCCCCACTCCCCTCAATCACCCTCCACTCCCCCAATCACTCCCGATTCCCCTCAATCACGTCCCACTCCCCCAATTACTTCCCACTCCCTTCAATCACCCCCCACTCCCCTCAATCACCCCCATTCCCCTCAATCACTCCCCACTCCCCCAATCACCCCCACTCTCCCAATCACCTCCCACTTCCCTCAATCACCCCCCCACACCCCTCAATCACCTCCAACTCCCCCAGTCACCTCAAACTCCCCTCAATCACCCCCCACTCCCCAATATTCTCCCACTCCCCTCAAACACCCCCACTCCCCTCAATCACCCCCCTACTCCCCTCAATCACCCCCACTCCCCTCAATCACCCCCCACACCCCTTAACCACCCCCACTCCCCCAATCACTCCCCACTCCCCTCAATCACCTCCCACTCCCCCAATCACCCCCCACTCCCCTCAATCAACCCCCATACCCCTCAACCACCCCCCACTCCCCCAATCACCCCCCATTCCCCTCAATCACCTCCCACTCCCCTCAATCATACGCCCACTTCCCTCAATCACACCCCACTCCCCTCAATCACCTCCCACTCCCCTCAATCACCCCCAATTCCCCTGAATCACTCCCCACTCCCCCAATCTCCTCCCACTCCCCCAATCACCTCCCACTCCCCTCAATCACTCCACACTCCCCCAATCACCTCCCACTCCCCATCACTCCCCACTCCCCCAATCACCCCCCACTCCCCGCAATCACCTCCCACTCCCCCTCAATCACCCACAACTCCCCTCAATCACCCCCATTCCCCTCAATCACCCCCACTACCCCAATCACCCCATTCCCCTGAATCACTCCCCACTCCCTCAATCTCCTCCCACTCCCCCAATCACCTCCTACTCCCCTCAATCACCTCCCACTCCCCTCAATCACCTCCCACTCCCCTCAATCACCTCCCACTCCCCTCAATCACCCCCATCCCCTCAATCACTCCCCACTCCCCCAATCTCCTCCCACTCCCCCAATCACCCCCCACTCCCCGCAATCACCTCCCACTCCCCTCAATCACCCACAACTCCCCCAATCATACCCCACTCCCCCAATCACCCCCACTCCCCTCAATCACCCCCACTCCCCAATCACCCCCACTCCCCTCAATCACCCCCACTCCCCTCAATCACCCCCCACTCCCCGCAATCACCTCCCACTCTCCTCAGTCATACCCCACTCCCCCGATCACCCCCCACTCCCCTCAATCACCCCCCACTCCCCCAATCATGCCCCACTCTCCCAATCACCCCCACTCCCCTCAATCACCCCCATTCCCCTCAATCACTCCCCACTCCCCCAATCACCCCCATTCCCTCAATCACCCCCATTCCCCTCAATCACCCCCACTCCCCCAATCACCCCCACTCCCCTCAATCATACGCCCACTTCCCTCAATCACACCCCACTCCCCTCAATCACCCCCATTCCCCTCAATCACTCCCCACTCCCCTCAATCACCTCCCACTCCCCTCAATCACCCCCATTCCCCTCAATCACACCCCACTCCCCTCAATCACCCCCATTCCCCTCAATCACACCCCACTCCCCTCAATCACCCTCCACTCCCCCAATCACTCCCGATTCCCCTCAATCACATCCCCACTCCCCCAATCACTTCCCACTTCCCACTCACCCGATCACCCATCACTCCCCTCAATCACCTCCCACTCTCATCAGTCACCTCCCACTCCCCTCAATTACCTCCCAATCCCCTCAATCACCCCCCACTCTCCATCACTCCCCACACCGCCGATCACCCACCACTCCCCTCAATCACCTCCCACTCCCCTCAATCACCTCCACTCCCCTCAAACGCCCCTCACTCGCCTCAATCATCCCCCACTCCCCTCAATCACTCCCCATTCCCCCAATTACCTCCCACTCCCCTCAATCACCCCCCACTCCCTCCAATCACTCCTCACTTCCCCGATCAACCCCCACTCCCCCAATCACCTCCCATTCCCCTCAATCACCCCCCACTCCCTCCAATCACTCCTCACTTCCCCGATCAACCCCCACTCCCCCAATCACCTCCCATTCCCCTCAATCACCTCCCACTCCCCCAATCACCGCTGACTCCCCCAATCACCACCCACTCTCCCCAATCACCTCTCACTCCCCTCAATCACCCCTCACTCCCCACAATCCCCCAACTCCTCTCAATCACCTCCCACGACCCCAATCAACTCCTACTCCCCTCAATCACCCCCAACTCCCCCCAATCACCCCCCGCTCTCCTCAATCACCTCCCACTCCCCTCAATCAACCCCAATTCCCCTCAATCACTCCCCACTCCCCCAATAACCTCCCACTCCCCTCAATCACCCCCATACCCCTCAATCACCTCCAACTCCCCCAGTCACCTCCAACTCCCCTCAATCACACCCCCACACCCCTCAAACACCCCCACTCCCCACAATCACCCCCACTCCCCCAATCACTCCCCACTCCCCCAATCACTCCCCACTCCCATCAATCTCCTTCCACTCCCCTCAATCACCCTCCAATTCACTCAATCACATCCCCACTCCCCTCAATCACCCTCCACTCCCCCAATCACTCCCGATTCCCCTCAATCACATCCCCACTCCCCCAATCACTTCCCACTCCCTTCAATCACCCCCCACTCCCCTCAATCACCCCCATTCCCCTCAATCACTCCCCATTCCCCCAATCACCCCCACTCTCCCAATCACCTCCCACTCCCCTCAATCACCCCCCACACCCCTCAATCACCTCCAACTCCCCCAGTCACCTCCAACTCCCCTCAATCACCCCCCACTCCCCAATCACCTCCCACTCCCCTCAAACACCCCCACTCCCCTCAATCACCCCCAGTCCCCTCAATCACCCCCCACACCCCTTAACCAACCCCACTCCCCAATCACTCCCCACTCCCCTCAATCACCTCCCACTCCCCCAATCACCTCCCACTCCCCTCAATCACACGCCGACTTCCCTCAATCACACCCCACTCCCTCAATCACCCCCACTCCCCTGAATCACCCCCACTCCCCTCAATCACCCCCCATACCCCTCAACCACCCCCCACTCCCCCAATCACTCCCCACTCCCCTCAATCACCTCCCACTCCCCCAATCACGCCCCATTCCCCTCAATCACCCCCATTCCCCTCAATCTCTCCCCACTCCCCAATCACCCCCAATCCCCCAATCACACCCCACTCCCCTCAATCACACGCCCACTTCCCTCAATCACACCCCACTCCCCTCAATCACCTCCCACTCCCCTCAATCACCCCCATTCCCCTCAATCACTCCCCACTCCCCCAATCTCCTCCCACTCCCCCAATCACCTCCTACTCCCCTCAATCACCTCCCACTCCCCTCAATCACCTCCCACTCCCCTCAATCACCCCCATTCCCCTCAATCACTCCCCACTCCCCCAATCTCCTCCCACTCCCCCAATCACCTCCTACTCCCCTCAATCACCTCCTACTCCCCTCAATCACCTCCCACTCCCCTCAATCACCTCCCACTCCCCTCAATCACCTCCCACTCCCCTCAATCAACCCCAATTCCCCTCAATCACTCCCCACTCCCCCAATAACCTCCCACTCCCCTCAATCACCCCCATACCCCTCAATCACCTCCAACTCCCCTCAATCACACCCCCACTCCCCTCAAACACCCCTACTCCCCTCAATCACCCCCACTCTCCTCAATCACCCCCCCGCTCCCCAATCACTCCCCACTCCCATCAATCTCCTCCCACTCCCCTCAATCACCCTCCAATTCACTCAATCACATCCCCACTCCCCTCAATCACCCTTCACTCCCCTAATCACTCCCGATTCCCCTCAATCACCCCCACTCCCCTCAATCACCCCCCGCTCCCCCAATCACTCCCCACTCCCATCAATCTCCTCCCACTCCCCTCAATCACCCTCCAATTCACTCAATCACTTCCCACTCCCCTCAATCACCCCCCTACTCCCCTCAATCACCCCCACTCCCCTCAATCACCCCCCACACCCCTTAACCAACCCCACTCCCCCAATCACTCCCCACTCCCCTCAATCACCTCCCACTCCCCCAATCACCTCCCACTCCCCTCAATCACACGCCGACTTCCCTCAATCACACCCCACTCCCCTCAATCACCCCCACTCCCCTGAATCACCCCCCACTCCCCTCAATCACCCCCCATACTCCTCAACAACCCCCCACTCCCCCAATCACTCCCCACTCCCCTCAATCACCTCCCACTCCCCCAATCACGCCCCATTCCCCACAATCACCCCCATTCCCCTCAATCACTCCCCACTCCCCAATCACCCCCACTTCCCCAATCAACCCCCACTCCCCTCAATCACCCCCACTCCCCCAATCACTCCCCACTCCCCCAATCACTCCCCACTCCTATCAATCTCCTCCCACTCCCCTCAATCAACCTCCAATTCACTCAATCACATCCCCACTCCCCTCAATCACCCTCCACTCCCCCAATCACTCCCGATTCCCCTCAATCACATCCCACTCCCCCAATCACTTCCCACTGCCTTCAATCACCCCCCACTCCCCTCAATCACCCCCATTCCCCTCAATCACTCCCCCACTCCCCCAATCACCCCCACTCTCCCAATCACCTCCCACTCCCCTCAATCACCCCCCACACCCCTCAATCACCTCCAACTCCCCCAATCACCTCCCACTCCCCTCAAACACCCCCACTCCCCGCAATCACCCCCCACACCCCTCAATCACCCCCACTCCCCTCAATCACCCCCACTCCCCTTAACCAACCCCACTCCCCCAATCACCCCCACTCCCCTGAATCACCCCCCACTCCCCTCAATCACCCCCCCGTACCCCTCAACCACCCCCCACTCCCCCAATCACTCCCCACTCCCCTCAATCACCTCCCACTCCCCCAATCACGCCCCATTCCCCTCAATCACCCCCATTCCCCTCAATCACTCCCCACTCCCCAATCACCCCCACTCCCCCAATCAACCCCCACTCCCCTCAATCACACGCCCACTTCCCTCAATCACACCCCACTCCCCTCAATCACCTCCCACTCCCCCTCAATCACCCCCATTCCTCTCAATCACTCCCCACTCCCCCAATCTCCTCCCACTCCCCCAATCACCTCCTACTCCCCTCAATCACCTCCCACTCCCCTCAATCACCTCCCACTCCCCTCAATCACCTCCCACTCCCCTCAATCACCCCCATTCCCTTCAATCACTCCCCACCTCCCTCAATCTCCTCCCACTCCCCCAATCACCTCCCACTCCCCTCAATCACCTCCCACTCCCCTCAATCACCTCCCACTCCCCTCAATCACCTCCCACTCCCCTCAATCAACCCCAATTCCCCTCAATCACTCCCCACTCCCCCAATAACCTCCCACTCCCCTCAATCACCCCCATTCCTCTCAATCACTCCCCACTCCCCCAATCTCCTCCCACTCCCCCAATCACCTCCTACTCCCCTCAATCACCTCCCACTCCCCTCAATCACCTCCCACTCCCCTCAATCACCTCCCACTCCCCTCAATCACCCCCATTCCCTTCAATCACTCCCCACTCCCTCAATCTCCTCCCACTCCCCCAATCACCTCCCACTCCCCTCAATCACCTCCCACTCCCCTCAATCACCTCCCACTCCCCTCAATCACCTCCCACTCCCCTCAATCAACCCCAATTCCCCTCAATCACTCCCCACTCCCCCAATAACCTCCCACTCCCCTCAATCACCCCCATACCCCTCAATCACCTCCAACTCCCCCAGTCACCTCCAACTCCCCTCAAACACCCCCACTCCCCTCAATCACCCCCACTCCCCTCAATCACCCCCCGCACCCCCAATCACTCCCCACTCCCATCAATCTCCTCCCACTCCCCTCAATCACCCTCCAATTCACTCAATCATATCCCCACTCCCCTCAATCACCCTCCCACTCCCCCAATCACTCCCGATTCCCCTCAATCACGTCCCACTCCCCCAATTACTTCCCACTCCCTTCAATCACCCCCCACTCCCCTCAATCACCCCCATTCCCCTCAATCACTCCCCACTCCCCCAATCACCCCCACTCTCCCAATCACCTCCCACTTCCCTCAATCACCCCCCCACACCCCTCAATCACCTCCAACTCCCCAGTCACCTCAAACTCCCCTCAATCACCCCCCACTCCCCAATATTCTCCCACTCCCCTCAAACACCCCCACTCCCCTCAATCACCCCCCTACTCCCCTCAATCACCCCCACTCCCCTCAATCACCCCCCACACCCCTTAACCACCCCCACTCCCCCAATCACTCCCCACTCCCCTCAATCACCTCCCACTCCCCCAATCACCCCCCACTCCCCTCAATCAACCCCCATACCCCTCAACCACCCCCCACTCCCTCAATCACCCCCCATTCCCCTCAATCACCTCCCACTCCCCTCAATCATACGCCCACTTCCCTCAATCACACCCCACTCCCCTCAATCACCTCCCACTCCCCTCAATCACCCCCAATTCCCCTGAATCACTCCCCACTCCCCCAATCTCCTCCCACTCCCCCAATCACCTCCCACTCCCCTCAATCACTCCACACTCCCCCAATCACCTCCCACTCCCCATCACTCCCCACTCCCCCAATCACCCCCCACTCCCCGCAATCACCTCCCACTCCCCTCAATCACCCACAACTCCCCTCAATCACCCCCATTCCCCTCAATCACCCCCACTACCCCAATCACCCCATTCCCCTGAATCACTCCCCACTCCCTCAATCTCCTCCCACTCCCCCAATCACCTCCTACTCCCCTCAATCACCTCCCACTCCCCTCAATCACCTCCCACTCCCCTCAATCACCTCCCACTCCCCTCAATCACCCCCATCCCCTCAATCACTCCCCACTCCCCCAATCTCCTCCCACTCCCCCAATCACCCCCCACTCCCCGCAATCACCTCCCACTCCCCTCAATCACCCACAACTCCCCCAATCATACCCCACTCCCCCAATCACCCCCACTCCCCTCAATCACCCCCACTCCCCCAATCACCCCCACTCCCCTCAATCACCCCCACTCCCCTCAATCACCCCCCACTCCCCGCAATCACCTCCCACTCTCCTCAGTCATACCCCACTCCCCCGATCACCCCCCACTCCCCTCAATCACCCCCCACTCCCCCAATCATGCCCCACTCTCCCAATCACCCCCACTCCCCTCAATCACCCCCATTCCCCTCAATCACTCCCCACTCCCCCAATCACCCCCCATTCCCTCAATCACCCCCATTCCCCTCAATCACCCCCACTCCCCCAATCACCCCCACTCCCCTCAATCATACGCCCACTTCCCTCAATCACACCCCACTCCCCTCAATCACCCCCATTCCCCTCAATCACTCCCCACTCCCCTCAATCACCTCCCACTCCCCTCAATCACCCCCATTCCCCTCAATCACACCCCACTCCCCTCAATCACCCCCATTCCCCTCAATCACACCCCACTCCCCTCAATCACCTCCCACTCCCCTCAATCACCCCCATTCCCCTCAATCACTCCCCACTCCCCCAATCTCCTCCCATTCCCCCAATCACCTCCTACTCCCCTCAATCACCTCCCACTCCCCTCAATCACCTCCCACTTCCCTCAATCACCTCCCACTCCCCTCAATCACCCCCACTCCCCTCAATCACTCCACACTCCCCCAATCACCTCCCACTCCCCATCACTCCCCACTCCCCCAATCACCCCCCACTCCCCGCAATCGCCTCCCACTCCCCTCAATCACCCCCCACTCCCCCAATCATACCCCACTCCCCCAATCACCCCCACTCCCCTCAATCACCCCCACTCTCCTCAATCACTCCCACTCCCCCAATCACCTCCTACTCCCCTCAATCACTCCACACTCCCCCAATCACCTCCCACTCCCCATCACTCCCCACTCCCCCAATCACCCCCCACTCCACGCAATCACCTCCCACTCCCCCTCAATCACCTCCCACTCCCCTCAATCTCTCTTCACTCCCCTCAATCACTGCCCACTCACCTCAATCACCCCCCAATCCCCCGAATCACCCCCCACTCCCCCTCAATCACCCCCACTTCCCCTCAATCACCTCCCACTCCTCTCGATCACCCCCCACTCCCCAAATCACCTCCCAATTGCCTCAATCACCTCCCACTTCCCACTCACCCCGATCACCCATCACTCCCCTCAATCACCTCCCACTCCCATCAGTCACCTCCCACTCCCCTCAATTACCTCCCAATCCCCTCAATCACCCCCCACTCTCCATCACTCCCCACACCGCCGATCACCCACCACTCCCCTCAATCACCTCCCACTCCCCTCAATCACCTCCACTCCCCTCAAACACCCCTCACTCGCCTCAATCATCCCCCACTCCCCTCAATCACTCCCCATTCCCCCAATCACCTCCCACTCCCCTCAATCACCCCCCACTCCCTCCAATCACTCCTCACTTCCCCGATCAACCCCCACTCCCCCAATCACCTCCCACTCCCCTCAATCACCCCCCACTCCCTCCAATCACTCCTCACTTCCCCGATCAACCCCCACTCCACCAATCACCTCCCACTCCCCCAATCACCTCCCATTCCCCTCAATCACCCCCCCCACTCCCCTCATCACCTCCCACTCCCCCAATCACCCCTGACTCCCCCAATCACCACCCACTCTCCCCCAATCACCTCTCACTCCCCTCAATCACCCCTCACTCCCCACAATCCCCCAACTCCCCTCAATCACCTCCCACTACCCCAATCAACTCCTACTCCCCTCAATCATCCCCAACTCCCCCCAATCACCCCCCGCTCTCCTCAATCACCCCCCCGCTCTCCTCAATCACCTCCCACTCCCCTCAATCAACCCCAATTCCCCTCAATCACTACCCACTCCCCCAATAACCTCCCACTCCCCTCAATCACCCCCATACCCCTCAATCACCTCCAACTCCCCCAGTCACCTCCAACTCCCCTCAATCACACCCCCCACTCCCCTCAAACACCCCCACTCCCCACAATCAACCCCAATTCCCCTCAATCACTACCCACTCCCCCAATAACCTCCCACTCCCCTCAATCACCCCCATACCCCTCAATCACCTCCAACTCCCCCAGTCACCTCCAACTCCCCTCAATCACACCCCCACTCCCCTCAAACACCCCCACTCCCCACAATCACCCCCCACTCCCCACAATCACCCCCACTCCCCCAATCACTCCCCACTCCCATCAATCTCCTCCCACTCCCTTCAATCACCCTCCAATTCACTCAATCACATCCCCACTCCCCTCAATCACCCTCCACTTCCCCAATCACTCCCGATTCCCCTCAATCACATCCCACTCCTCCAATCACTTCCCACTCCCTTCAATCACCCCCCACTCCCCTCAATCACCCCCATTCCCCTCAATCACTCCCCACTCCCCTCAATCACCTCCAACTCCCCCAGTCACCTCCAACTCCCCTCAATCACCCCCCACTCCCCAATCACCTCCCACTCCCCTCAAACACCCCCCACACCCCTGAATCACCTCCAACTCCCCCAGTCACCTCCAACTCCCCTCAATCACCCCCCACTCCCCAATCACCTCCCACTCCCCTCAAACACCCCCACTCCCCTCAATCACCCCCCTACTCCCCTCAATCACCCCCGCTCCCCTCAATCACCCCCGACACCCCTTAACCAACCCCACTCCCCCAATCACTCCCCACTCCCCTCAATCACATCCCACTCCCCCAATCACCTCCCACTCCCCTCAATCACATGCCCACTTCCCTCAATCACACCCCACTCCCCTCAATCACCCCCACTCCCCTGAATCAACCCCCACTCCCCTCAATCACCCCCCATACCCCTCAACCACCCCCCCCCCCCCCCCCCCACTCCCCAATCACTCCCCACTCCCATCAATCACCGCCCACTCCCCCAATCACCCCCCATTCCCCTCAATCACCCCCATTCCCCTCAATCACTCCCCACTCCCCAATCACCCCCACTCCCCAATCACCCCCACTCCCCTCAATCACGCGCCCACTTCCCTCAATCACACCCCACTCCCCTCAATCACCCCCCTCTCCCCTCAATCACCCCCCATACCACTCAACCACCCCCCACTCCCCCAATCACTCCCCACTCCCCCAATCACTCCCCACTCCCCTCAATCACCTCCCACTCCCCCAATCACCCCCCATTCCCCTCAATCACCCCCACTCCCCCAATCACCCCCACTCCCCTCAATCATACGCCCACTTCCCTCAATCACACCCCACTCCCCTCAATCACCTCCCACTCCCCTCAATCACCCCCATTCCCCTGAATCACTCCCCACTCCCCCAATCTCCTCCCACTCCCCCAATCACCTCCTACTCCCCTCAATCACCTCCCACTCCCCTCAATCACCTCCCACTCCCCTCATTCACTCCACACTCCCCCAATCACCTCCCACTCCCCATCACTCCCCACTCCCCCAATCACCCCCCACTCCCCGCAATCACCTCCCACTCCCCTCAATCACCCCCCCACTCCCCCAATCACCCCCACTCCCCTCAATCACCCCCCACTCTCCTCAATCACTCCCACTCCCCCCAATCACCTCCCACTCCCCTCAATCACTCCACACTCCCCCAATCACCTCCCACTCCCCATCACTCCCCACTCCCCCAATCACCCCCCACTCCCCGCAATCACCTCCCACTCCCCCTCAATCACCTCCCACTCCCCTCAATCTCTCTCCACTCCCCTCAATCACTGCCCACTCGCCTCAATCACCCCCCAAACCCCCCAATCACCCCCCACTCCCCCTCAATCACCCCCACTTTCCCTCAATCACCTCCCACTCCTCTCGATCACCCCCCCACTCCCCAAATGACCTCCCAATTGCCTCAATCACCTCCCACTCCCCCAATCACCCCCAATCCCCCAATCACCTCCCACTTCCCACTCACCCGATCACCCATCACTCCCCTCAATCACCTCCCACTCTCATCAGTCACCTCCCACTCCCCTCAATTACCTCCCAATCCCCTCAATCACCCCCCACTCTCCATCACTCCCCACACCGCCGATCACCCACCACTCCCCTCAATCACCTCCCACTCCCCTCAATCACCTCCACTCCCCTCAAACGCCCCTCACTCGCCTCAATCATCCCCCACTCCCCTCAATCACTCCCCATCTCCCCCCCAATTCCCTCCCACTCCCCTCAATTCACCCCCCACTCCCCTCAATCACCCCCACCCTCCACTCCTCACTTCCCCGATCAACCCCCACTCCCCCAATCACCTCCCATTCCCCTCAATCACCCCCCACTCCCTCCAATCACTCCTCACTTCCCCGATCAACCCCCACTCCCCCAATCACCTCCCATTCCCCTCAATCACCTCCCACTCCCCCAATCACCGCTGACTCCCCCAATCACCACCCACTCTCCCCAATCACCTCTCACTCCCCTCAATCACCCCTCACTCCCCACAATCCCCCAACTCCTCTCAATCACCTCCCACGACCCCAATCAACTCCTACTCCCCTCAATCACCCCCAACTCCCCCCAATCACCCCCCGCTCTCCTCAATCACCTCCCACTCCCCTCAATCAACCCCAATTCCCCTCAATCACTCCCCACTCCCCCAATAACCTCCCACTCCCCTCAATCACCCCCATACCCCTCAATCACCTCCAACTCCCCCAGTCACCTCCAACTCCCCTCAATCACACCCCCACACCCCTCAAACACCCCCACTCCCCACAATCACCCCCACTCCCCCAATCACTCCCCACTCCCCCAATCACTCCCCACTCCCATCAATCTCCTTCCACTCCCCTCAATCACCCTCCAATTCACTCAATCACATCCCCACTCCCCTCAATCACCCTCCACTCCCCCAATCACTCCCCGATTCCCCTCAATCACATCCCCACTCCCCCAATCACTTCCCACTCCCTTCAATCACCCCCCACTCCCCTCAATCACCCCCATTCCCCTCAATCACTCCCCATTCCCCCAATCACCCCCACTCTCCCAATCACCTCCCACTCCCCTCAATCACCCCCCACACCCCTCAATCACCTCCAACTCCCCCAGTCACCTCCAACTCCCCTCAATCACCCCCCACTCCCCAATCACCTCCCACTCCCCTCAAACACCCCCACTCCCCTCAATCACCCCCAGTCCCCTCAATCACCCCCCACACCCCTTAACCAACCCCACTCCCCAATCACTCCCCACTCCCCTCAATCACCTCCCACTCCCCCAATCACCTCCCACTCCCCTCAATCACACGCCGACTTCCCTCAATCACACCCCACTCCCCTCAATCACCCCCACTCCCCTGAATCACCCCCCACTCCCCTCAATCACACCCCATACCCCTCAACCACCCCCCACTCCCCCAATCACTCCCCACTCCCCTCAATCACCTCCCACTCCCCCAATCACGCCCCATTCCCCTCAATCACCCCCATTCCCCTCAATCTCTCCCCACTCCCCAATCACCCCCAATCCCCCAATCACACCCCACTCCCCTCAATCACACGCCCACTTCCCTCAATCACACCCCACTCCCCTCAATCACCTCCCACTCCCCTCAATCACCCCCATTCCCCTCAATCACTCCCCACTCCCCCAATCTCCTCCCACTCCCCCAATCACCTCCTACTCCCCTCAATCACCTCCCACTCCCCTCAATCACCTCCCACTCCCCTCAATCACCCCCATTCCCCTCAATCACTCCCCACTCCCCCAATCTCCTCCCACTCCCCCAATCACCTCCTACTCCCCTCAATCACCTCCTACTCCCCTCAATCACCTCCCACTCCCCTCAATCACCTCCCACTCCCCTCAATCACCTCCCACTCCCTCAATCAACCCCAATTCCCCTCAATCACTCCCCACTCCCCCAATAACCTCCCACTCCCCTCAATCACCCCCATACCCCTCAATCACCTCCAACTCCCCTCAATCACACCCCCACTCCCCTCAAACACCCCTACTCCCCTCAATCACCCCCACTCTCCTCAATCACCCCCCCGCTCCCCCAATCACTCCCCACTCCCATCAATCTCCTCCCACTCCCCTCAATCACCCTCCAATTCACTCAATCACATCCCCACTCCCCTCAATCACCCTTCACTCCCCTAATCACTCCCGATTCCCCTCAATCACCCCCACTCCCCTCAATCACCCCCCGCTCCCCCAATCACTCCCCACTCCCATCAATCTCCTCCCACTCCCCTCAATCACCCTCCAATTCACTCAATCACTTCCCACTCCCCTCAATCACCCCCCTACTCCCCTCAATCACCCCCACTCCCCTCAATCACCCCCCACACCCCTTAACCAACCCCACTCCCCCAATCACTCCCCACTCCCCTCAATCACCTCCCACTCCCCCAATCACCTCCCACTCCCCTCAATCACACGCCGACTTCCCTCAATCACCCCCAATCACCTCCCACTCCCCTCAATCACACGCCGACTTCCCTCAATCACACCCCACTCCCCTCAATCACCCCCACTCCCCTGAATCACCCCCCACTCCCCTCAATCACCCCCCATACTCCTCAACAACCCCCCACTCCCCCAATCACTCCCCACTCCCCTCAATCACCTCCCACTCCCCCAATCACGCCCCATTCCCCACAATCACCCCCATTCCCCTCAATCACTCCCCACTCCCCAATCACCCCCACTCCCCCAATCACCCCCCACTCCCCTCAATCACACACCCACTTCCCTCAATCACACCCCACTCCCCTCAATCACCTCCCACTCCCCTCAATCACCCCCATTCCCCTCAATCACTCCCCACTCCCCCAATCTCCTCCCACTCCTCCAATCACCTCCTACTCCCCACAATCACCTCCTACTCCCCTCAATCACCTCCCACTCCCCTCAATCACCTCCCACTCCCCTCAATCACACCCCACTCCCCTCAATCACCCCCACTCCCCTGAATCACCCCCCACTCCCCTCAATCACCCCCCATACTCCTCAACCACCCCCCACTCCCCCAATCACTCCCCACTCCCCTCAATCACCTCCCACTCCCCCAATCATGCCCCATTCCCCTCAATCACCCCCATTCCCCTCAATCACTCCCCACTCCCCAATCACCCCCACTCCCCCAATCACCCCCCACTCCCCTCAATCACACACCCACTTCCCTCAATCACACCCCACTCCCCTCAATCACCTCCCACTCCCCTCAATCACCCCCATTCCCCTCAATCACTCCCCACTCCCCCAATCTCCTCCCACTCCCCCAATCACCTCCTACTCCCCTCAATCACCTCCTACTCCCCTCAATCACCTCCCACTCCCCTCAATCACCTCCCACTCCCCTCAATCACCTCCCACTCCCCTCAATCAACCCCAATTCCCCTGAATCACTCCCCACTCCCCCAATAACCTCCCACTCCCCTCAATCACCCCCATACCCCTCAATCACCTCCAACTCCCCCAGTCACCTCCAACTCCCCTCAATCACACCCCCACACCCCTCAAACACCCCTACTCCCCTCAATCACCCCCACTCCCCTCAATCACCCCCCGCACCCCCCAATCACTCCCCACTCCCATCAATCTCCTCCCACTCCCCTCAATCACCCTCCAATTCACTCAATCACATCCCCACTCCCCTCAATCACCCTTCACTCCCCCAATCACTCCCGATTCCCCTCAATCACATTCCACTCCCCCAATTACTTCCCACTCCCTTCAATCACCCCCCATTCCCCTCAGTCACTCCCCACTCCCCCAATCACCCCCACTCTCCCAATCACCTCCCACTTCCCTCAATCACCCCCCACACCCCTCAATCACCTCCAACTCCCCCAGTCACCCCCAATCCCCTCAATCACCCCCCACTCCCCAATCACCTCCCACTTCCCTCAAACACCCCCACTCCCCTCAATCACCCCCCTACTCCCCTCAATCACCCCCACTCCCCTCAATCACCCCCCACACCCCTTAACCACACCCCACTCCCCAAATCACTCCCCACTCTCCTCAATCACCTCCCACTCCCCCAATCACCCCCCACTCCCCTCAATCACCCCCCATACCCCTCAACCACCCCCCACTCCCCCAATCACTCCCCACTCCCCTCAATCACCTCCCACTTCCCCAATCACCCCCCATTCCCCTCAATCACCCCCATTCCCCCAATCACCCCCCACTCTCCTCAATCACCTCCCACTCCCATCAATCACCTCCCACTCCCCTCAATCACCCCCACTCCCCCAATCACTCCCCACTCCCCTCAATCACCTCCCACTCCCCCAATCACCCCCCACTCCCCTCAATCACCCCCATACCCCTCAACCACCCCCCACTCCCCCAATCACCCCCCACTCTCCTCAATCACCTCCCACTTCCCCAATCACCCCCCATTCCCCTCAATCACACCCCGCTCCCCACTCACCCCCACTCCCCCAATCACACCCCCCTCCCCACTCACCCCCACTCCCCCAATCACCCCCCGCTCCCCTCAATCACCCTCCCACTCCCCTCAATCACACGCCCATTCCCCTCAATCACCCCCACTCCCCTCAATCACCCCCACACCCCTCAATCACCCCATTCCCCTCAATCACTCCACACTCCCCCAATCACTCCCACTCCCCTCAATCACTCACCACTCCCCCAATCTCCTCCCACTCCCCCAATCACCTCCTACTCCCCTCAATCACCCCCACTCCCCTCAATCACTACCCACTCCCCGCAATCATCTCCCACTCCCCTCAATCACCTCCCACTCCCTTCAATCACTCCCCACTCCCCTAAATCACCTCCCACTCCCCTCAATCACTCCCCACTCCCCTCAATCACCCCCACTCCCCTCAATCACCCCCACTCCCCTCAATCACCCCCACTCCCCTCAATCACCCCCCACTCCCCTCAATCACCCCCCACTCCCCTCAATCACCCCACACTCTCCTCAATCACCCCCCACTTGCCTCAATCACCCCATTCCCCTCAATCACTCCACACTCCCCCACTCCCCTAAATCACCTTCCACTCCCCTCAATCACCCCCCACTCCCCTCAATCACATCCCACTCCCCTCAATCACCCTCCCACTCCCCTCAATCACTCTCCACTCCCCTCAATCACCCCCCACTCCCCTCAATCACCCCCCACTCCCCTCAATCACCCCACACTCCCCTCAATCACCCCCCACTCCCCTCAATCACCCTCCCACTCCCCTCAATCACTCTCCACTCCCCTCAATCACCTCCCATTCCCCTCAATCACCCCCCACTCCCCTCAATCACCCCCCACTCCCCTCAATCACCCCACACTCCCCTCAATCACCCCACACTCCCCTCAATCACCCCCACTCCCCTCAATCACCCCACACTCCCCTCAATCACCCCCACTCCCCTCAATCACCCCCCATTCCCCTCAATCACTCCACACTCCCCCAATCACTCCCACTCCCCTCAATCACCTCCCACTCGCCTCAATCACTCCCCACTCCCGTCAATCACCCCCCCACTCCCCTCAATCACCCCCATTTCCCTCAATCACCCCCCCACTCCTCTCTATCACTCCCCACTCCCCCAATTACCCCCCACTTGCCCCCAATCACCCTCCCACTCCCCTCAATCACCCCCACACCCCTTAATCCCCTCCCACTCCCCTCAATCACCCCCACACCCCTCAATCACACCCCTCTCTCCTCAATCACCTCCCACTCCCCTCAATCCCCTCCCACTCCCCTCAATCACCCCAACACCCCTCAATCACACCCCTCTCTCCTCAATCACCTCCCACTCCCCTCAATCACACCCCATTCCCCCAATCAACTCCCACTCCCCTCAATCTCCTCCCACTCCCCTCAATCACCCCCACACCCGTCAATCCCCTCCCACTCCCCTCCATCACACCCCAACTCCCCTCAATCACCCCCCACTCCCCCAATCACTCCCCACTCCCCTTAATCACCTCCCACTCCCCTCAATCACCTCCCACTCCCCTCAATCACTCCCCACTCCCCCCAATCACCCCCGACTCCCCTCAATCACCCCCCCACTCCCCCAATCATCTCCCACTCCCCCCAATCACCTCCCACTCCCCTCAATCACCTCCCACTCCCCTCAATCACTCCCCACTCCCCCCAATCACCCCCGACTCCCCTCAATCACCCCCCACTCCCCCAATCACCCCCCACTCCTCCTCAATCACCTCCCACTCCCCTCAAACATCCCCCTCCCCATAATCACCCCCCACTCCCCCTCAATCACTCTCCACTCCCCTCAATCACCTCCCACTCCCCTCAATCACCCCCTTTCCGATACTTTCCTCCTCTCCAGATAGCTACTCTCCTTTGGAAATGCCGAAAACTGTACCTCACTCGGCTTATCGGATCTGTGCTCAGTTCAAAACCAGTGAGTGGTCTCACTCCATTGTCCAGGATCGGGATCCCTTCCCAGTGGGTCCTGGGATTCCTCCAGTCTCTGTCTCTCTCTCTCTGTCTCTGTCTCTCTCTCTCTCCCTCCCTCTCTCTCACTCTTGCTCTCTGTCTGTCTGACTTTCTCTCTCCCTGTCTCTCTCTGTCTCTCTCTCTCTCTCTCCCCCTCTGTCTCTCCCCCCCCCTCTGTCTCTCTCCCGCCCCGTCTCTCTCTCTCCCGCCCCGTCTCTCTCTCTCTCTCTCTCTCTCTCTCTCTCTCTCTCTCTCTCTCTCTCTCTGTCTCCCTCTGTCTCTCTCTCTCTCACTCTGTCTCTCCCCCACTCTGTCTCTCTCTCTCTCTCTCTCACTCTGTCTCTCCCCCACTCTGTCTCTCTCTCTCTCTCTCTCACTCTGTCTCTCCCCCACTCTGTCTCTCCCCCACTCTGTCTCTCTCTCTCTGTCTCTCTCTCTCTCTCTCCCCCTCTCTGTCTTTCTCTCCCCCCCACTCTCTCTCTCTCTCTCTCTCTCTCCCCCCACCTCTCTCCCCCCACCTCTCTCTCCCCCCACCTCCCCCCACCTCTCCCTCCCCCCACCTCCCCCCACCTCCCCCCACCTCTCCCCACCTCTCTCCCCCCACCTCTCTCCCCCCACCTCTCTCCCCCCCCCCCTCTCTGGGTGAAGTTACTGACAGGGTATTTGGGTGTATGTTTGATCTTCTATAGTTTGATGCGGACAGACCTGAGGACGAGGTGTTTGATGAAATCCGAGCGACTGTTGATGGAAAACTCTCGCTCAGCGACGAGCCGGTGCCGGGTAAGTGGGAACCCTGGGGGAGGGGGTGGTGGTGGTGGCTGTTGGGTGGGGGGTAGGGGTGAGGCTGTTGTCCCTGAGATTCCTCCTGGGAGCTACCTTTCACTGTGTGTCTGTCTGGGGTGACATCAGTGTCAAAAGACCCCCACTGTGTGGAAACTGGCCATTCGGCCCATCGGGTCCACACTGGCCCTCTTAAGAGCATCCCCCCCCAGACACATCCCCTGGTTAACCCACCGAACCTGCACATCCCTGAACACTATGGGCAATTTAGCATGGCCAATTCACCCTAACCTACACACCTTTGGACTGTAGGAGGAAACCCACACAGACACGGGGGAGAACATGCAAACCCCAAACAGACAGACAGCCGAGGTGGGAATTGAACCCGTGTCCCTGGAGCTGTGAGGCAGCAGTGCTAACCACTGTCCCACCTTGCCGCCCCCATGTTCTGGATTGTAGTGGATCACAATCTAATTAAATAGTTTATTGAAATAAATGAAATAGTCTTTGCCAGATGCTGCAGGGAGGGGCAGGTGGGTGTGGATGAAAGGGCTAGCACAAACACTGATGGGGCTGAATGTCCTGCTGCAGTGGGTTAGTTGTGATGTTTGACTGGGATGTCGGTGCTGAGGGGGAGGGGAGGGGGATGGGGGATGGGGGATGGGGGATGGGGGATGGGGGATGGGGGACGGGGGACAGTGGACGATCAGGTCAGGGTTTCACTGGAAGCAGGGAATGACCTTCAAACCCCCACCCCAACCCCCCCCTCCCTCAACCCTCTCCCTCAACCCCCACCCTCAAACCCCTCCCTGAACCCTCCCCCTCAACCACCTCCCTCAACCTCCTCCCTCAACCCCCTCCCTCAACCCCCTCCCTTAGCCCCTCCCTCAACCCTCCCCCTCAACCCCTCCCTTAGCCCCTCCCTCAGCCCCCTCCCTCAGCCCCCTCCCTCAGCCCCCTCCCTCAGCCCCCTCCCTCAGCCCCCTCCCTCAACCCTCTCCCTCAGCCCCTCCCTCAACCTCCTCACTCAACCTCCTCCTTCAGCCCCTCCCTCAACCCCCTCCCTCAACCTCCTCCCTCAGCCCCCTCCCTCAGCCCCCTCCCTCAGCCCCCTCCCTCAACCCCCTCCCTCAACCCCCACCCTCAACCCCCACCCTCAACCCCCACCCTCAACTCCCTCCCTCAACCCCCTCCCTTAGCTCCTCCCTCAACCCTCCCCCTCAACCTCCTCCCTTAGCACCTCCCTCAGCCCCCTCCCTCAACCCCCTCCCTCAGCCCCCTCCCTCAGCCCTCTCCCTCAGCCCCTCCCTCAGCCCTCTCCCTCACCCCTTCCTCAACCTCCTCCCTCAGCCCTCTCCCTCAACCCTCTCCCTCAACCCCCTCCCTCAACCCCCTCCCTCAACCCCCTCCCTCAACCCCCTCCCTCAACCCCCTCCCTCACCCTGCCCCAGCCTGTGATCTGTTGGGGTGGGGGATGTTTTGGAATCACTCCCGTGGGATTTGTTGTCAGGGATTTCTCAGCCTGCAGGGTTTTGTAGTTTGGATCTTTCTGTGCGGTTGGTTACTGTCCCAGTGAACCTGTGTTAAATCTGAAGTAAGGGTTAATGGTACTGAGCCTAAAGGGACATTACCCCAATTAAAGTGACTAACCGATAGAGTTCATGAAAGCTCAGTGTGACCTCACTGTCAAGGGGTTAATATCCGATTCCACCTCAAACCGGGAATGTTAGGAATCTCTGGGAGGTTGTGTGTGATGTTGGGATTGTGAAGGGGATCTGTCCCTGACTCCGTCTCTCTCTCTCTCCCCCCTCAGGCACCAGTCGCTCGGGGGATATCGGCCCCGAAACAGAGGGACAGGTAAATTCAGCACCAACTCCTTACCCCACTTCACTCACACTCCCTCCCCCTGCACCCCTCCCTCTCACCCTCCCTCTCACCCTCACACCCTCCCTCACTCCCTCCCCCTGCACCCCTCCCTCTCACCCTCCCTCTCACCCTCCCTCTCACCCTCCCCTCTCACCCTCCCTCTCACCCTCCCTCTCACCCTCACACCCTCTCTCTCACCCTCCCTCTCACCCTCACACCCTCCCTCTCACCCTCACTCCCTCCTTCCCTCTCACCTCCCTCTCACCCTCACTCCCTCCCTCTCACCCTCACTCCCTCCTTCCCTCTCACCTCCCTCTCACCCTCACACCCTCCCTCTCACCCTCACTCCCTCCCTCTCACTCTCACACCCTCCCTCCCTCTCACCCTCCCTCCCTCCCTCCCTCTCACCCTCCCTCTCACCCTCACTCCCTCCCTCCCTCTCACCCTCACTCCCTCCCTCCCTCTCACCCTCCCTCCCTCCCTCTCACCCCTCCTTTCACCCTCACTCCATCCCTCACACCCTCCCTCCCTCTCACTCTCACACCCTCCCTCCCTCTCACCCTCCCTCCCTCCCTCTCTCTCACCCTCCCTCTCACCCTCACTCCCTCCCTCCCTCTCACCCTCACTCCCTCCCTCCCTCTCACCCTCTCACCCCTCCTTTCACCCTCACTCCCTCCCTCTCACCCTCACACCCTCCATCCCTCCCTCTCACCCTCACTCCCTCCCTCCCTCTCACCCTCACACCCTCCCTCCCTCTCACCCTCACCCTCCATCTCACCCTCCCTCCCTCCCTCTCACCCTCACTCCCTCCCTCCCTTTCACCCTCCCTCTCACCCTCTCACCCTCTCACCCTCTCACCCTCTCACCCTCACTCCCTCTCACCCTCACTCCCTCACTCCCTCTCACCCTCACGCCCTCCCTCTCACCCTCACTCGCTCCCTCCCTCTCACCCACCCTCCCTCTCACTCTCACACCCTCCCTCCCTCTCACCCTCCCTCTCACCCTCACTCCGTCCCTCCCTCTCACCCTCACTCCCTCCCTCCCTCTCACCCTCACACCCTCCCTCCCTCTCACCCTCACCCTACCTCTCACCCTCCCTCCCTCCCTCTCACCCTCACTCCCTCCATCCCTCTCACCCTCCCTCCCTCTCACCCTCTCACCCTCACTCCCTCACTCCCTCTCACCCTCACTCCCTCACTCCCTCTCACCCTCACGCCTTCCCTCTCACCCTCATTCGCTCCCTCCCTCTCACCCTCCCTCCCTCTCACTCTCACTCCCTCCCTACCTCTCACCCTCACTCGCTCCCTCCCCTCACCCTCACTCCCTCACTCTCACCCTCTCACCCTCACTCCCTCCCTCCTCCTGCACCCCTCACACCCTCCCTCCCACTCTCAATCCCTCCCTTTCTCCCTCCCATCCTCTCATCCTCACTCCCTCCCTCCCTCCCTCTCACCCTCACTCCCTCCTTCCCCCTGCACTCCTCCCTCCCTCCCTCTCACACACACTCCCCCCTCATCCTCACTCCCTCCCTCCCGCCCTCCCCTGAACCCCTCCCTCTCATCCTCACTCCCCCCTCCCCCTCACTCCCCCTCCCTCCCCTGCATCCCTTCCCTGCACCCCTCTCTCCCTCTCACCCTCACTCCCCTCCCTCCCTTTCACCCTCACTCCCTCCTTCCCTCCCCAGCACCCCTCCCTCCCTCTCACCCTCACCCCCCGTCCCTCCCTCTCACCTTTACTCCCCTCCCTCCCTCCTTCTCACCCTCACTCCCTCCGTCCCTCTCACCCTCACTCCATCCCTCCCCCTCCCCCTCTCACCCTCCCTCCGTCCCTCTCACTCTCACTCCTCCCCCTCACCCTTACTCCCCTCCCTCCCTCTCACCCTCACTCCCCTCCCTCCCTCTCACCCTCACTCCCTCCTTCCCTCCCTCCCCTCCCTCCCTCCCCAGCACCCCTCCCTCCCTCTCACCCTCACTCCCCCTCCCTCCCTCTCACCCTCACTCCCCTCCCTCCCTCCCTCTCACCCTCACTCCGTCCCTCCCCCTCCCCCTCACATCCTCCCTCCGTCCCTCTCACCCTCACTCCCTCCTTCCCTCCCTCCCCTCCCTCCCTCCCCAGCACCCCTCCCTCCCTCTCACCCTCACTCCCCCTCCCTCCCTCTCACCCTCACTCCCCTCCCTCCCTCCCTCTCACCCTCACTCCGTCCCTCCCCCTCCCCCTCACACCCTCCCTCCGTCCCTCTCACCCTCACTCCCCTCCTTCCCTCCCTCTCACCCTCCCTCCCTCCTACCTACAGGAGCCACACTGAGGTTACACACAGCTGGTCAGGCTGGTAGCTAGTGCAGCAGAATGAGACCATTCGGCCCATTGAACTGCCAACCCTGCCAGGCCTCACAGTGGAGTTGGAGAGCGTGAGTGAGACACCAGGCAGTGGCTGGGTCTCGGGTGGGGAGCACCCCCAGCACAGAGCCCAGTAATGGCTCAATCTTTCACACGAACATGTTCCCCCACTCCCCACACGATCAAAGAACATAAAAGAAACGAACATGACTCCTTCCCACTCAGCGAATGGTGAGGGTGTGAAATGTACTGCCAGGTCAAGGTGGGGGTGATATTCTCCTGTCCCAAGGCAATCCGACAGTGCTCTGGGAAGACAGAATTGTGCTGGGCTATGGGGAGACATTGGGGGATTAGCTGATGGGGAGGGCTGCCCCAGACCCAGAGGGCTGAATGGCCTCCTCCCGCACTGATTCTGTCATCATGGGAGTCAGCACCTCTCCCCAAGGCACAGGCTCCTGGACAAATTGGGAGAGGGAGAGACGGAGAGAGGAAGGTGGTGAGGGAGAGAGGGAGAGGGAGACGGAGATGGAGAGGGAGACGGAGAGGGAGAGGGAGAGAGGGAAAGGGAGAGAGGGAAAAGGAGACAGAGATGGAGAGGGAGACGGAGAGGGGAAGGGAGAGAGGGAGAGGGAGATGGAGATGGAGAGGGAGACGGAGAGGGAGAGGGAGAGAGGGAAAGGGAGAGAGGGAGGGAGAAAGGGAGAGGGAGAGAGGGAGAGGGAGAGAGGGAGGGAGAAAGGGAGAGGGAGGGAGAGGGAGACGCAGAGGGAGAGGGAGAGAGGGAGAGGGAGAGAGAGAGAGGGAGAAAGGGAGAGGGAGAGAGAAGGAGAGGGAGAGAGAGAGAGAGGGAGGGAGAAAGGGACAGGGAGAGAGAAGAAGAGGGAGAGAGAGAGGGAGAGAGAGAGAGGGAGAGAGGGAGAGGGAGATGGAGAGGGAGAGAGAGGGGATCTGGAATTAAAGTCACCCCCAGACTGTCCCTGACAAAGTGTTCAGTGAGGTGTCTCCTCAGGACGATGTTCCTTTAAATAACATGGAGCCTGGACCACAGCCTCCAGCTCCGAGCATTAACATCAGGAGGAG